>NC_084619.1:25665730-25748230 GCF_033978795.1 Nerophis ophidion
AGAATATAAAAAAATTGAAGTTTGCTATGACTGAGACTTAATGACATGAGGAAACTGAACCACATTGTGTTGTTGGATAAGAACAAAGCTTATTTAATAGACTTTATCTTCATTTCCCAAACTGCTTTGTGTTTTATATTGATATCAAAAAGTAAACACCATGTTAATTTTACATTCCTTGTGTTTTTTTTCATTTCACAAAGTTATTACTTCAAAACCTATTCATGTGACATGGCATTTTGTTAAACTGTTATGGTGTATTGTTAATTCCTATATGACATACAATTGTCAAACTAATGGATATGTCATGATACAGCATGTACATATTTTAGTTCTTGTAACTTTACATAACTTAAAAAGATATCTCTCTCTATCAAAATGTAAAAGAGATGAAGGCATCGTATATTAAGAAAAAGCTGGCACAAAAAAAAAACACAAATACTGTCTTTAACTATATGGATAACGTTTATCAATAGCCTTTCTATTAGATATGACGGCGTATCTTTCACTCCCTACCCCAACACTTTAATAATAAAACATAATGATTAATCATGATTAATAATTGTCTTTTCAATATTGATAAAAATCCATCCATCCATCCATTGTCTACCGCGTATTCCCTTTGGGGTCACAGGGGGCGCTGTTGCTTATCTCAGCTACAAGCGGGCGGAAGGCGGGTACACCCTGGACAAGTCCCCATCTCATTGCAGATTGATAAAAATAATGTTAATTATAAATTTGCCCATAATCATGCAGCTCCCTGTTAGACCTCATATATCAGGGGTCGGCAACCCGCAGCTCTGGAGCCGCATGCGGCTCTTTAGCGCCGCCCTAGTGGCTCTCTGGAGCTTTTTCAAAAATATATAAAAAATGAAAATGATGAGGGGAAAATAACATATTTTTTGTTTTAATATGGTTTCTGCAGGAGGACAAACACGACACAAACCTCCTTAATTGTTATAAAGCACACTGTTTGTATCAAACATGCTTCACTTATTCGAGTATTTGGCAAGCGCTGTTTTGTCCTACTAATTTTGGCGGTCCTTGAACTCACCGTAGCTTGTTTACACGTATATAACGTTCTCCAACTTTCTCCGACTTTCTAAGACATGTTTTGTGCCACCTTTTTTTTCTGTCTCATTTTGTCCACTAAACTTTGAACGTTGTGCATTAATGCACAAAGGTGAGTTTTGTTGACGTTATTGACTTGCGTGGAGTGCTTATCAGACATATTTGGTCAGTGCATTACTGCAAGCTAATCGATGCTAACATGCTTTTTGGACTAGCTGTATGTACATATTGCATCATTATGCCTCATTTGTAGCTATATTTGAGCTCATTTAGTTTCCTTTAAGTCCTCATAATTCAATTTATATCTCATGACACACTAAATGTATCTAATGTATTTTTTTGCAGCTCCAGACAGATTTGTTTTTGTATTTTTGGTCCAATATGGCTCTTTCAACATTTTGGGTGGCCGACCCCTGTATATGAACACAAATTTTCTCTATATGGACACAGAGTGCAGTTACGTCTTACAGCCATCAGGTGCCATCTTGCACAATTCTAATATTTATTTTGATTGTATTATTTCTTATGTCCATAAGGTGCCACCTTGCACAATTTCACATTTAGTTTTTATCTGTTTATTATTTTGTTTCTGCCATATTACTTTGTTTATAATGCATGGGTTTTCATGTGCACATTGAATTTCTATGAAACAGTGTTTTTATCTATAATGTTTCTTCTACAAGCAAAATCATTTATAATGTTTTATTCTTAATAAAACCTGGTTAAAAGATTTCTGTATAAGTACTTTTGGAAAATTTTTGAGCACATTTAAAAATGCCGCGATAAGAAATGTTCAGACCCTGACATCTCTAGGGAGTTAGTGGGGCCGGGGAAATCACCATGAAAAACAAAAAATCTGTTTTACTGAATATCCCTGGTGTAGCAACTAGTTCCCCAACCGTAAACTGGTGGTCTGGCTCCTGTAGAGGGTAGTCTGATGATTTCATTGGTGGTCATAAGGCAGTACTGATAACTGGTACCTGCTAAGGTGCCACTGTGCTTGGGACAGACCAGTAGCCAGTGGAGTAATGAGGTAGCTAACGGCATTAAAATGTCCCAGCATAGCCTGGACCTGGGCTATTGTTATCAACAATGCCGAGTTATCAGCCGAAACCCCACTGGGAAACCTGATAGGGAAGATCGGAAGACTGTGGATAACAGTTCTCTCAGCCTCACGTCTACATGCCTATGTGTCCATCAGACCTGATTTCACATAACCATGCCCATTTATTTCTTTATAATCTGTATCGCAAGGTAATTATAGTACAAATTGTATTGGGTTAACATACATTCCAACATTTTTTAAATCATTCATGAAGTGGCATATTTTTTGGATTAGTTAATAATAATGTTGCATCATATTGTTTGAAAGGCATGTTTGTTTATACAGTACAATTCGTATGCAAGGCAATTTAAATTGTTCTACAAACATATACAGTTACAGGCAAACAAACACAATTATCATAAAAATAATCATGAATTAACCATCAATTGAAAATAATAATTTGTTGTCGTATGCACAGCGAAATAGAAGTGAAAAGTTGAGGACTGTCTTAAATCTTCTGGAGGATTTCAACAGCATAAAACTGAAACACAGGTTCACCATGCTCAGTCATGACTATGGGCACTAGCGGTAGACCACTTCTTAAGGTTCTCGGAGGCCAAGTTGCCTCGAACATTTAAGAGATTTTCTTTGGCGCTAGGCCATGAAAAGACTTGTACACAAGCAGAGCTGTTTCAATGCCTATTCTCTGACGACGAGAAGAGCCAGTGCATTGACCCAAGCAGTGGAATGATAGGGTTGTGTTTCCTGAATCTATTCATGACTCAAACAGCAGTATTTTCTATGTTTTGCAGCTGCTTTACAGCTTATTTAAAAAGCCCAGGAGCAAAAGCATGGATTAGTCTTTCAGTCTGGTTTAGACACAATTTCTTTGATTTTGGCAATGTTTTGTGGTGGTAAAAAACGCTGATGTTAGATTTAATATGGTTTGTAAATATCGATTCCATTATATTGTCTCAATTTCGAACCTAATTCAATTAAAATCTGACATTTTCTAGCATCCACCATCAAACATCTTTTCCCTCAACAACGAGTCCATTACCATCATCGCTCACCTGCGGCGGGAAACATACGAGACTCCGTGGACATTGCGCCCAAGTACAGATTTTGTGTTGATTTATTGTGAATACAAAAGTAAACATTGACATGCGCAAAGGGAGTAACATATACAACAAGGCAGCAGCTAAAGAAGAACTTCCCCATGTATCCCCTCTTTTATCACACAGGGAAAACCAGCCAGGTGAACAGCTGAACTTACTAATTCCGGTGCTGACGTCAAAACCATGTGACTCGCATCCTATATGTGACCCGAACAAATATACTAGGCTACTAAGCCTATAGTTGCCATAAACTGTTAGCTTCTACAGCAGGGGTGCCCAAGATGCGGCACAGGGGCCTTCTGGAAAGATTTTTTTCAATGTTGGATGTTCGAAAATGTCCGATTTATTACGACAGTCAGATATTCAGTCATTGTTGCAGCGTGATGATTTATGAGCACCTTTGCAAGACGAGCGAGTGTAGCGCACCGCTGAACTCGTGGGGTTTGGCTGCAGTGTCGAGAGCAGATGGATAAGAAGCTAAAGAGAGCAAGGCAGAGGCGGATGAGTGTGTTCAGGAGTTAAAATGCATGCCTGTTTGCAGATCTGTTGGTCATTCTCCAGGTGGGGTTGTCACTGATGTCATATTAATACTTTTTTTTCCCTAATGTTTTTTGCGACAGACCGTTAGGGTCCCAATGATCGAGTGGTCAATCGCGATCGACAGGTTGTTTTGGTCTGAATGAATGTGTGTATGTGTATATATGTATACGTGTGCGTGTGTGTGTGTGTGTGTGTGTGTGTGTGTGTGTGTGCATATGTGTATATGTGCATATATATATATATATATATATATATATATATATGGGCTGCAAATCTTTGGGTGTCCCACGATTCAATATCGATTCTTGGGGTCGGGATTCGATAATATATCGATTTTTTTCGATTCAACACGATTCTCGATTCAAAAACGATATTTTTTCGATTCAAAAATGATATTTCGATTCAAAACGATTCTGTATTCATTCAATACATAGGACTTCAGCAGGGTCCACCCCAGTCTGCTGACATGCAAGCAGAGTAGTAGATCTTTTTTTAAAAAAAGGACAATGTTTTATCAACTGATTGCAATAATGTAAATTTGTCTTAACTATTAAACGAATAAAAAAGCTCACTTATTTTATCTTTGTGAAAACATTGGACACTGTGTTGTCAAGCTTATGAGATGCAATGCAAGTGTTAGCCACTGTGACACTAGTGTTCTTTTATTTTTATTTTTTATAAATGTCTAATAATGTAAATGAGGGATTTTTAATTATTGCCATGCTTAAATTATAACTAATATTGATAGTGTTGTTGATAATATTTATTTTTGTTTCACTACTTTTGGTTGGTTCTGTGTCGTGTTTGTGTCTCCTCTCAATTGCTCTGTTTATTGCAGTTCTGAGTGTTGCTGGGTCAGGTTTGGTTTTGGAATTGTTATGGTATTGCTGTGTAGTGGTTTGTTGGATTGATAAAAAAATAAAATAAAATTAAAAAAAATAAATAAATTTTGAAAAAAAAAAAACGAGAATCGATTCTGAATCGCACAACGTATTTAATTCGATTCGTATTCGAATCGATTTTTTTCTCACACCCCATATATATATATATATATAAATAATAAATGGGTTGTACTTGTATAGCGCTTTTCTACCTTCATGGTACTCAAAGCGCTTTGACACTACTTCCACATTTACCCATTCACACACACATTCACACACTGATGGGGGAGCGGCCATGCAAGGCGCTAACCAGCACCCATCAGGAGCAAGAGTGAAGTGTCTTGCTCAGGACACAACGGACGTGACGAGGTTGGTAATAGGTGGGAATTGAACCAAGGACCCTTAGGTTGCGCACGGCCACTCTTCCACTGCGCCACGCCGTCCCTTATATATATATATATATATATATATAAATGTGTGTGTGTATATGTATATATACATCCATCTATTCCCTTTGGGGTTGCGGGGGGCGCCGGTGCCTATCTAAACAATCGGGCGGAAGGCAGTACACCCTGGACAAGTCGCCACCTCAACGCAGGGCCAACACAGATGGACAGACAACATTCACACACACATTCACACACTAGGGCCAACCCCAGTGTCGCCAAACAACCTATACCCAGGTGCATGTCTTTGGAAGTGGGATGAAGCCGGAGTGCCCAGAGGGAACCCACACAGTCACGGGGAGGACATGCAAACTCCACACAGAAAGATCCCGAGCCCGGGATTGAACCCTAACTACTCAGGACCTTCAAATTGTGAGGCAGACACACTAACCCCCCTTCATCGTGCTGCCCATATATACATGTGTGTATAAATATGTATATATATATATATATATATATATATATATATATATATATATATATATATATATATATATATGTGTGTGTATGTACCGTATATTACCAAATAGTAGCCCGTGCATTTATTTCACAAAATCATTTTTGGAGACGGGCGTTTAAAAGAAGCAGGCGGTTATTTGCTCAGGGCTTTTATTTATTTTTTCACCAGCCTGCACCAGGCCATTATTTGGTTACAATGGTTACTGTCCTGTATTTTTTTTCGTATAAAAAACTTTAAATGTAAAAGTTATGGTAAACATACAAACAAAAAAACAAGACTATCAAAAGACAAGAGATCAACAAGGCCTCAACATGGCAGTAGTGCAACAATTGTCAAATAGAATACCAATACTGAAAATAAATAAAGTTTTTAAATAAAGCAGCCTACCGGGAAAAATAAAATGATGGTACCAAGTACTCTATAAAACTCATTTCAGTAGGCCTTTAAACACAATGTAAGGCTTCAGCTTTGTCCTGTCTGCTTTGGCTGCAAGAGCCACCGTGACGCGTGCCTTCTCGTAGCCGGTGGTTTTGAGGCAGATGGAGCGGGCGCCCCTCTCATTGACCGTACTAAAACCAACCGTGGGCCTTTAAAACCTTAGCTGTGGGCCACAAATGGCCTCCGGGGCACACTTTTGACACCCCTGCTATAGATAATAAAAAAAAAAAATCTTATAAATCTATGGGTAAAAAGCAGAGCCTGGCGACGCATGCGCGTTTATCATAACTCTCTCGCGCTCTCTGTCTCTGCCCCTCCCTCACGAATGCAGCTGCGTGCACAAATTGTTTTGTTTTAACCCTTTCTTAACCCTGAACGAACATTGAAAATACACGCAACCCTAACTTAAAATACCGGACATTTGAAGCATTTAAGAAACTCCACCCGGACAGCTCCGCAAAAGAGGACATGTCCGGTGAAAAGATGAGGTGTGGTCAGTCTATCGTAGCCCGGTCGCTGCTAGCATGCTATGTGTTGTGCCTCGGTGTGTAATGTTTACACAACGTGCGGTACGCTGCTCAATATGTTCGTGTGGAAACTCGTTCGGTTGGAGGGTCTTCCAGCTCTGGCTTTTACATGCCGTCCTAGCCCGGTCGCTGCTAGCATGCGTACTCGTTCGGTACACCTCCGAACCGAACCGAACCGAAACCCCCTTACCGAAACAGTTCAATACAAGTACATGCACCGTTACACCCCTTGTGTGTGTATATGTATATGTATATATATATATATATATATATATATATATATATATATATATATACATATACATATACATATGTGTGTGTATATATATATATATATATATATATACATATACATATGTGTGTTTATATATGTGTGGATATATATATACATATGTGTGTGTAAAAAAATGTGTATATATACATATGTGTGTGTGTATATATATACATATATATATATGTGTGTGTAAAAAAATGTGTATATATACATACGTGTGTGTGTATATATATACATATATACATATGTGTGTATATATTATATATGTATATACATATGTGTATATATATATATATACATATGTGTGTGTGTATATATATATACATGTGTGTGTATATATATACATATACATATGTGTGTGTTTATATGTGTGTATGTATATACATATGTTTGTAAAAAAATGTGTATATATATACATATGTTTGTAAAAAAATGTGTATATATATACATATGTGTGTATATATATGTATATACATATGTGTATATATATATATATATTTATATATATATACATGTGTGTGTATGTATACATATATATACATATATACATATATATATATAAATGCATATATATATATATATTATATATATATATGTATATATATATATTATATATATGTATATATATATATTTTATATATATGTATGTATAATACGTATAAGCCCGGGCATCGGGCGCCTTTATCCTGCAGCGCCAGTTCTGCTTACCAAAAGTGGCCAAACATAGCCCAAACGCCCCCAATAGCACTAGAAAAATGCTAGAATTTTGGCTAGTGCCTTCTTTCAAAAGAGTATCTTGAGGGGTCTGAATACTGATAGTTCCTGCTATAAAGTGTGTTAAGAAGCCAAGTTATGATGCGTACCGTTACCAACTGCACAGATGTGAACAAACTTGCTATAACTTAATGTGTTTATGACCGAGGGTGTACAGGTAGTACCAAATCTATTTGTGGCGGTCAAATTGTGAGTATGTTAGGCTATACAAATAATTGAATGTACAAAAAACATTCTCACATAAAGCCTTTCAGGAGAAAAAATTTACCTTGGGTTTTTTTTGCAGCTTTTAAAGGTAACATTCCTTACAATTGGTGTTCAAAATAATTAGGCAGTATTTTGTTTCCAATGTCACCTGAATTTCACGAGTCACATTTTCCTCTTAAGTCCAGGACTTATGTTTGGAAAATTAGTTCGTAAGATACATTGAAATCCTTTTTAAGTGACGGTGCAGCCAAGCAGAAAAAGTGATCAAACACCACAACATTACCAACACCTTTGTCAAAGTGGTAAATGATTGTTGTTGCTTACAAATCAGGGACTTTTTCATCTTTAGGTAATGTTCTGCATTGTTTGAAAATTGTACTGCATACATTTTTGTTTTAGCTTTAGAAGTTGAGGTAATTGTATAAGATTAATTCATGTCACTTTTAGCACACACTTATGCCCCACATTGTATCTTAGCCCACTTCTATTTTGTATTAAGTCTGGCCCTATCAAGTTTTTGTTTCCTGTTACTGTACAAATTAGTGTGATCCCTACAGTTCCAAAATAAGCTGACCACACAACTTCTATTGACTTACATTGCATGTTTTGTTATTTACATGAGCGCACTTAAGCACAGGAACTCCCATAAGTACGAGTACGTACGCACTAAGCTACACAAACACACACTAAGTTTCTTCTTGGTTCTTTATTTGTTGTCTTTGTCTTATTACTTACCTTAATGGTTTGCAATCAAGGTAATGCCTTAATTTGTAGTGTACCAACATTCACACCAAAACAAAAGTCCCTGACCGAGTTAGTGTGTTTTACATTATGTGCAACTAATTCACCAAGTTGTTTAAAAGCAGCTATGACTCAGTTTGTTTTTACATGACCTAACAACTTGAGGGCAGTTAACCAGCCTAAAATGTTATTGGTATCTGTCTGTATGCAGCTAACAAATGCACGCACATGCCACCATGAATTATTTGTTGGACACTTTGCTTGTGTTTTTTGTAGGTCTTCTCATTTAGTCGTTCTGCCCAAGGAAATTGTGTTCAAATTTATGGCTCACATTTTGTTTTCCGAGGTTGGTTGTCCTTTCAAACTGATGTAAAACAGAACCCCCTTGATATTTATCCCCAGTCCAAGATTTGTGTGGGCATAATTTATTACTTTAGTGAAGTACAATAAAACTCTTCAACTCCTGAATCCCCCTGTTTGCTAAGGGATTTGAGACCAGAAGTCTGTGTTTATACTCAATGCACTACAAGAGGAAAAGCATAAACTGTAATCAATAAAAACAAATTGGCTGTTGCAGATAGAATATTATGAATTTAGTTCTACAGATTTGCATGATAACGCCGTTTTGCCTAGTTTATGTGTGCAATGTGTTGTGTATTTCAAACATGGGGTGTACAATACTGTACACATTTGGCTAAATGTGCTGTTGTTCTATGAGGAAACTGACTGGCTGGGCATTTATTGACAATCTGTTGAGCACCACTTACGTAAGTATAAACAGGCCTGCTGGTTTTCAGAGAGGCGCGAAATTCTGCCCCTTCTTTGATTTATGACCTCGGGGAGCATTCTTTCTCACGGAGTGCTATTTGATATGCCCTAAGCACCTCTGCTACACTCATTTACTGGGACCTGCTCATTGCCCCACGAAGGACGACCCGTGCATGACTAACTCCACCTGCACCGACCTTCACCTACACAAGCAATTAGCAGCGTATTTTCCAAAGTAAAACAACAAATATTCTAAACTTTGATGGGATTTAATGAACCGACTACAAGTTGTTAAACTTGTGTCACACTCAAGATGAGCTCACTGCAAGCTCTGGGTGTGCTGAATCACAAATTGTTTTGGGCTGGAAAAAGGGCATCTTATGAGGGGCGTAACGGGAGCAAGGGCATGACAGAATGACA
Organism: Nerophis ophidion; assembly: GCF_033978795.1. NCBI lineage: Eukaryota > Metazoa > Chordata > Actinopteri > Syngnathiformes > Syngnathidae > Nerophis > Nerophis ophidion. Next base: position 25,675,441 of record NC_084619.1, read on the forward strand.
TGTTGTAAGGAAACAGCTTGGAATCTTTGAGGGAAAATCCAGTGCTGGTCATTAGACTTTTTGGTCACAATGAGATTTATTTGTGTTATTCAAACAATAGGCCTTGAAAGTGTGACGTGAAAAGGCATTGCATTGTGGGTCTTGCTGGATTCTGACTTCCTTATTTATATGGTTGACTGTGCTTCAGTTTTTATTTTTTATTTTTTTATTTTTTTAATAAGTTCAAAACATGGCGCGAACGTGCGACATCATTAACTTCCACAATCGGGGTCATGCTCGTCTCAGGAAAAAAAGGATTTGGTGAGATTTTTCTCATTTCTAGTCTAAAAGTAACGCCAAAAGAAGTCAAGTTATGAAGCTAATAAATAGACGGTGAATTGCCTGGATAGCAGCCGTGAGACGACCAAACTTCACTTTTACCGCCATCACCTGGTACATGTTGACTTCACTTTTAACGCCATCACCTGGTACATGTTGGTGTGTTCATGGCGTTTTCAGACTGGTGAGTTTGAATCAATGCATGATTTATTGTGTTTCACAAGTAGCATTTAGTAGGATGCTAGTGTTATCCAAACTAGCACCATGTGACAAACAACTTACATATTGTTTGAGCCCTATAGACATTATAAGTCTTCTCATAGTAGCTATAACTACTTAAGTCTTTTACATTTGTATAACAATCTTGCCTTCCTTCATACTTCCACTGAACAATAAGTATGGGAATTTGCCCCATTTGTGACATTTTTTCCATCGGTGACGCCAGTGGATTATCTTTACATTGTAAAGTTTTGCCCGAAGAGCTGTGTGCGTGTCGGCTATTGTAGTCCGACGCTGTAGTCATTACGTTCCTTTTATCTCTATCCTTTTGTTGTGGGGCAGACTGGCTCATCAATGTACATGCATCCTCTGCTGTTGCCATTTCTAATACAAAGTAGCGTATAGATCAAACCTATTCTCTTAGAAGACTCGTTTTTGAAGAACTACAACAAATATGGCGGGCAGAAGAGTGTGTCAAAGTGGAGGCATGAAAATAGGACCGCCCACAAAACGGTGCATCCTGAAGAGACGGTCTGAAAGCAGCTTGAAAACGGTCTCTAAAACCTAATCATTGCCAAATTTTGATCAAAGAACCACCATCACATTTTATGTAAACCACAAGCAAGTGTTTAAAATGGAGGGGGAATAAATCATAATATGACCCATTTAACACCTTGTGTATGGTCTATTTTTCAACAGAGCTTTTGATTAAAGGGTAGTATAGTAGCAGCATATTATGCTGGATGTAGTTTCTTGTAAACACTTTTGACATGATAGATTGTAGTTGTTGGACCACCATAATGCTTCCAGGTTGTTTAAGATTCTAGAGCTTGAGGTAGACCACATAGCAGATAATCTCACTGGTAGCCAAAACATCCCAGCCCAAAGTCTCTTGTTTATTCCCCCAAAATCTCACCATGATATTTAATCCGTGTGGAATTTTACTTGTGAATTCAAAACCGCAATTTGCTGAGCCAGAGATTTTCTTCAGTGTCCAGTGATCTTGTTAGCTGATCAGGAGGTCAAAAGTCTGGTGCCTCGATATCACCTATAATACCATTTAGCATCTTATCAACGGCTGCTAGGGCTGCTGTTATGATAGTCCAGCTGGCTAAAGTGTAGCTTATCACCATTGAACCTGATAGTTGAAATGTTAGACTAAACACTACATGGAATTGACTCTTGTTTGTCGTTGAACCACTTTTTTTCTTCCAAGGTATTGTATTAACCAAAGACTTCTTGTGAAATCTTCAATAGAGTGTCAAAGCACAGCCATTTTATCAATTAACCAGCCATTACAGCTGCACTTGCTGTTCATGACCTGCTTCTGAGACACTTGGCTCCACGTTAACCTGATTATCAGCACTTAAGATATGCACATATTGTCATTTGTCCTTTAGTGTCAAAGGGCAGGCCACAGACGTTTCCTTTTATTAATTGTCTGTCTACTTGTGTGTGCGTATGTGTGTTTCATATGTCCGAGATAAAACTTGTCAAACAGTGAAGGTGACCTGAGATGGATTTGGGGCATCTCGCACGTGCGGCAGAAGACCTTTGGGCAGCACAGCAACTCTGTGATTTACTCTTCAAAGCCATGACCATGATAGTATTTCATCTCCATCTTAACCCTCCTTAACCCACTAACAGCCTGTATACATTGTGGTGTCATAGAGGTGAGTGCTATACAGCAGCTCAAATAAACAACCTACATAGGTGACACTTTGTAATGTTGTTCAAGTAAATTGACCTGTAAAAAAGGGAGTAGTTGATATACTACTCATCCTGTTTACAACACGTATATTTTTTAATAAGAAAATTCTTTGATTACTTTGAAGATGACACTTCTAAATGAAAGGAAGGAGTGATTATCATGAAAAGAACACGCTGTTAGTGTTGTACATTATACTGTATTATCTTATTTTAGTGTCCTTTGTCAGCTGGCCTTGACACCTATAATAATTATAGCTGAGAAGTGTGGCAACAATTTTTCAAACTATAATATTCCATCTCAACTGCCATCTTTATTTTAACCAGCTGTGCTCAAGGTTCCAAATGTAAATTAATGTCTTCCTTCCTTGTTGTTATAGGCTACAGCTTTATGACTGTATACCCTGATAAAAGAACAATTTGTCCTGATAAGAGTGAATGAGTGAATAGCTGCATAAGAGGTACGGTATGCTCCTTAGTTCCATGAAAAACGCAAAGTACATTTTGGTTTCAAAGGTTGAAATTTGAGATGCAAGTTTGATTAGCGTCTGGCCTCCTAGTCTAATCTAAAGACAGGCATCTTTGGGAGCCAATGGTAGTTAGTGTCTCACTCTCATCATGGGGCTATGGGTCTTAATCCACCTTCCAGCCACCACCCAGGAGGGGGTACAGATATGTTGGTAAGACTAGATGAGACAGCAGAGGCACAAAAATTGACAAGACTCTAGCAACCAGTGATAACAAATGTAAGAGTCAAATATGTTGTATGCCATCATAACATTATTAGCGTCATTTTGGATGGGCACATTGAAAGAAAAAGGCTTTTATTTTAACTTTGCCAGACAGCCACATTTTAAACATTGCAGAAATTAATTTAATCGTCCTATAACCAGCAGCTAATCATTCCTTGTTCACCCCTTATACTGTACGTCTGCATCTTAGAATCAGTGTTGATGTGCATTTAGACTGCCATAACTGGGCCCGGAATGAAGTTCCTGATTATTTTGGATGAGCCAAATTTGTCCCAATTTCGCAGTCTTTTTTTCAGTTGTACAGTAGGTAACACTGTATTTTTGACTTAACATAAGTGCAAAAGAGATATAGATTATACAGTATTATCTGCTCACCGATGCTCATTGGTGGTCGTTTGAGCACACTGCAGACAGTCCTAGATAGTCCCAATTTTTAATGATTCAGTCACACCCAAGATGCTCACAGGAATGAGACAAAAATACAGTGTTGCCTACTGTACATCTGATCCAAACTCAAAACTCAATGGGCCACACAAACATTTTAGTTCAAGAACTATATTCACAACATTCCTGGACATTTACTGCAAAGAGGGCTTTTGTCTGTCCTAAGACAATGGACACCTACCCACAGTTTAACTTGTATCAATTGACTTTCCATTGCATAGAATAGAATATATTTAGACTTTTTTGAAATGCAAACAAAATAATTTGATACACGTCTGGTCGTCCTGATAAGATGTTCAGCAGGAAGTTGTAGTGTGTAATAAGTTCCTGTGTATTAGCTGCTCCTAAGGACCAAAGTTCAATAGGATGTAGCGTTAGAAACAGGATGCAGATTGTATCAGTTAAAGTATGAGGATATGGCCAATGAAATCACTGAAATCATACTAGCTGATAACCACAATATTTTTCTTTAAAACACATCAAATAAATAAGTTATATATTTATCATCTAACAATGCATTTATTTTTTAATTTTTTTATTTACTTTTAGAAATGCCTTTGTGTTGTGTTCCCACGCTCTGCAGTATTCCCTCGTTAATTTTAAGACAGTAGTTGAGTGTCTACTGTCTTGGAAGCCTTGTTCCAAAGATAATGATGTGGAGTAGCCAGTGCGAGTGCAATGCTTGAGAGGGCGGCAATTGGGTGATTAGACACCCTCATTTGAGTGTTGTTTGAAATAGCAACCACTGTTTTTTTAGTGGGGGAGCAGCATCACCCAGGCTTCTTACAGACTGGGAACCACCGTTGCTTCAGGGGGCGGGGACCACTTTCACACATTGTGATACTTTGCTGATCGAGTAACAAAGTGAACCATCAAACACCAGGATGCCACATAAAGTCACACACTGTGACCTTCCCGCTTCCAACAACACCCCTTTTCCTTCCCCTGTTTCTATGATCCTCTTCTGTTTTACAAACACCAATAAAACATTAATGTGCTGCTGGACTTCACACCCAAGCTAATATTATCCATGAGTATGCGAGAAAGCTGTGTCGCAGCACTACAGTTGTCATTTCTCTTGCTGCTGCTCTTATCTCTACCTTTTCACGCATCATCATCCAAGGCTTAGACTCTCTCCATGTGTGAGTTGTTGACAACTACCACACTGTGTTTTGCTTTATAGACAGTGGAGTACCTTTTAATTTATTCTGAACTGGTGACAGTCAGTTTGTGTTTGTATTTGGGTCATTCTGATGCCGCAAAGTAAAATAAAAGTTCCTGTTTTTTATGAGATTTTTACCAAAAGAAACTGAGCCAATAATAACAGGAATGGTTGAAAAGAAAGTGAGATGTCAAAATGACACTGATGATGAAAAGGTCACTTTAACCTTGTTCTTTCCTTAACTACTTGATGTGGATGGATTCTTCTAATAGAAGGCATACAACTTGCACATATCTCTTGCCCATTTGTGTAAACCTTAGATTAAGACATATAATACAACTCTTGGTCCATAGCATTGTCAGTATTGTTCATGTTGTTTATGCTCAAGGCGCTCAGTTGCATATATTATTTTAATCCAAGTTAATCATTCTTATGTCTGCTAAGTAAGGTATGGGTTGTTTTGGTCGCAAGTTATTTTAGCAGGTTTGCTGAAAGCGTCACTCAAAAACGTTTTAACCAAAACTTTGTGCTTTATGGTATAGTAAAGTAAGGAACTTATTTTATAGTAGAGACCCATAGTTTTTTTGAGTTGACAAATATCACTCCTCTTCAATTTGTGAGTTGTCAAACTTTCTTGTAATACACGTCAATGCCACAAAACATGGTTTTACATTACATCGTTTTAAATAGTCCCTCTGTCTATTTTACTACACATGTTGGATTTTTTGTTTTCAATACCAATATTCCTATCACTCAATTATGCATATCATGAAATGTTACATGTTCTTGGTTGTGATGATCAATCAAACTTTAGAATTTGAATCCCCCCTGATATACATTCTGCAAATATACTGAATGAAGGGTGAGAATCAGAGATAAGGGTCAACACTTTTGTGGTGAAGGGACTTGGGTGGTTGAGAGTATTCAGTTGAAGGCCCCTATAAGCCTGTGTGAATCGCCTCCTGGGGGGCCAAGGGGCGTAATGACTTCCACAGCTGACCCTCTGGGACGACTGTGCTCGTGCTCTGCACCTCTCCCGGCTGCTTTAAGCCCCATCCGTGTTTGTTTAGGAAAGATTAGCAACGTAAACCCCTTACAACATCCTGAACACGCAGCGAAAGAAAGACTCGATGGAGGAGACAACCGTAAAGAGAAATAAAGATTGATGAGCAGGAGTGTGTGAAAATCCTGAAATAATTTAATCAACTCCCTAAATAGGGATGTACCAATCCCATTTATGTCTCACAATGTAGGCCTGAGTTTTTGCAGTTTTTAAATATGTAGTGGAAGGAGTATTGATTAATACAACTGCTGTTGTCATTACAATCCATTTATTTTTTTATTACTTCCTTATTTACCTTTGCCTATTATTTAATAACATGTTTTCTTCTACTGTCCTAATATAATTTTACTGTTAATTTCCATTACTTTCACTGGAAGCTGCTGAGTTTGGATGAATCAGTTTTTATATACATAAATAAAATGTGAAGATGTTTTGACTGTGGTGCACCTTGTGTGTTGCAGGTGTGTGTATGTGTGAGTGTTTAGTACCGTGGCAGGAAACAGATGTTCATTGATATAAAACGGCAACACATGTCTGGGAGGCTATCTGCATAGGACAGGCGGCCTTACTGCAGTGCTCTATTTCCTGTCGGCTTAAATCAAGCTGGTCAGGATAAGAAGAGCCAAACGACCTGCTCACTTCTAATGTTTTTTTTATCTATGATTTTTTTAGACCTCAGTGAAAATGAAATATGGTAATAAATTGTATGACAATGTGAATATTTCTGTTACTTAAAAAACGCTTTGTTTCATGCTCATAAAGACAGGATGTGGTATTTTATTTGATGCAGATCACTGAATTATTGTCTTGTCTTTGTTCATCTTTCAGTCCCTGTCCTGAACAAGGAATGGGTGATGAATTTAACCTCATGGATCATTCAGACCTTTACATCTTAGATTTCAGTGAGTATTTATGTCATTCCTGATAGCTTTTAGGTAACGGTTGACATGGAAAATACTTCTTGGGACCTTGTGTGATTATAAATAAAGGAGATTTCAAACATTTTTAAATTGGTCCTTAGACCCTACCTTTGTGACATCAAATGGCACACTTCCATCTCTTTGACAACAAAACTTAGTGCCTGCATGAAATGTGCTCAAAGTTTTTGTGTGGATGGTCTTACACAGTGAGCTTAGAGGACTCGCAGTACCAAGTGGAATCCTGCATGGCATGCACCGCTACATGCAGTTCACGTGAGAGTTTACTCCTGAACATATGGTGCAAGGGATATGACATTGGCTGACAATTTTGTGGTGATGCTCTTTTTGCAATAACAATGAAGCTATATATCTGATGCAGAGGAGCTGTGTAATTACAGTAAGCACAAGGCTGTGTGATAAGCTAATGTATAATTTACCAAGACTACTTCCAGTGCTGATACTCATGAATCATTCTGTCCCATAGTTTTTCTTAAAACTACTACCTATATTTGATATACATTTACAAATAACATTTAGATAACAAATAAGTTGCCAATGTAGAAATGTATCGCTCATCGATTTGTCTGAATGTCTGTTTTGTATTTATTGTAGTAAAAGAAGATTGACATTTATTTACAAATATTTTCTTAATATTTAATTTTGTCATTGTTTTACTATTAATGCCCTCAGGAGTAGCTTGTTTGTGAAACTTTGCTTTCAGTAGGACAATCTATTCACCCCAAGGTTCAGTAAAATCAGATACACAAAGCAAGTCTGAGTTCTCTCTTTTAGACGAAGAAAAAGGCGAGTGATAGAAATTGCTGCTGATAAAGCTGATACTTCTCTCTATGTTCAAAGTAATTAATATTCTGTGCAAGGACATGATATGAGTTTAAAGAGCATTATCACACATACTGAAATGTACCACTTATTGCCATAATCTTGACAAATGTCAATGATCAAGAACACAGAAAACATGTATTTACTACAATGAGCTTGACTCCAACAGATCTTTTCCAATAAATTGTGTGCCTGCTTAGTAATAGCTAAAATACCAGCAAGTAAAAAGAGGACCTGCAACCCCAATTTTGGAAAAGCCTGATATAGAGCTGTCAAGTGAACTAAAAAATAATATATTGTCCAAAATGTGGTGCAATTTGCCAGTTAGCTTGTTCAGATTATTTCAACGTGTAATCTGCTCTCTCTGTTTGCAAACGTTACAAGCACCTTGTAGTAAACTCCTATGTATTTATAGAGTAATAGAGACCTGGATAGATATGAAACAACATTATCCCACATCTAACCACAATTATGTAGTGATTTGTGTATGAGATATGTTTAGCTTTGTTAGAAAAAAGCTTCCCTTCTGTTGTCATCCTAAAACTCATCCCCCTTTCTTTTCCAGGTCCAAATTTGAAGACATTATGCAAAATAGCTGTAATTCAATACAGTCTGGAGCAGTCGGGCCTTCCACATGATATCAGGTCCAACAAACATTTCTGCTATTTCCACACTTAATTGAGATACTTAACCACCATTTTACTTTTTTTTTTCCTTTTTTATTTTATTTTAACTGTTTTTATTTTTAGATATAACGCTCTTTATCATTAATTTATTTCATTAATGTCTTGTTTTTGTGCCTGCCCCAGTCTATGCCTGAAGTTGAGCTGAGTTTCAAAATCAATTATTTTTGAACAGGTTAGTTAATAACAAGTTAATAATGCATTGCAGGGTTTCCCCAGTATTGCCACTATATACTAGTGGGTGGGGGGGGGGGGCGGCTAGGGGCATGTACAATATGACATCATATGTATGACACGATAATTTTGATTTGCAATGATGCATATATTTTCTTTAAAAAAGCTAAACAAATGTTTTATGTATATTTAAAACAAATATTAGTTTTATTAGTTATTAATACAATTAATATTAACAATCGGGCCTTCCGCCTGATTGTAGCTGAGATAGGCACCAGCGCGCCCCGCGACCCCAAAGGGATTAAGCGGTAGAAAATGGATGTATTGCTTATACAGTTGTGATCAAAATTATTCAACCACCACACAATTTTGGTGTTTTAGCAAGTTGGACATTTATTCCGTATTTTGTTTATAGTCATATCAAATAAAGATGTGTCAAATAGACAAATGCAACTTAAATTGTAACACTGTATTTTACAAAATACCAAAAAAGGACATTTTCTTAATATCTCATTGACAAAATTATTCAACCCCTTGAAGATCATAACTCTTAAGAACAGAATTTGAATAAGGTATTTTCAATCAGGTGTTAAAAACACCCGTAGATGTGATTAGAACCATAACGAGCAACAATTAAACTGATTGAAAAAGACTGTGACGCTCAGCTTCTTGTAGATGGTCAATGATGTGTTTGCCACACACATGGTGAAGTCCAGGGAGTGGTCAAAGAAGTCAAGAGAGGAGGTAATTTCTCTTCATAAGAAAGGATATAATGTAGATATAAGAAAATAGCAAAGACATTACACATTCCAAGAGACACAATTGGGAGCATAATTCGCAAGTTTAAAGCTAAAGGCACAGTGGAAACACTACCTGGGCGTGGTAGAAAGAGGATGCTGTGTGCGTACAGTGGTGAAAAACCCCCGGGTAGCAGCTGAGGAACTACAACAGGACATTGCAGAGGGGGGAACGCAGGTTTCGTCCCAGACAATAAGGCGCGCACTACGAGATGAAGGCCTCCATGCCAGAACTCCCAGGCGCACCCCACTTCCGACTACCAGGCACAAGAAAAATAGACTCCAGTATGCCAAAAATCATCTGGACAAACCCCAAAGGTTTTGGGAAACTGTTCTATGGAGTGATGAGACAAAACTGGAAGTCTTTGGGCCTATGAATCAACGTTATGTCTGGAGGAGAAAAAAATGAAGCTTACAAAGAGAAGAACACCTTTCCTACTGTTAAGCATGGTGGGGGGTCAATCATGCTCTGGGGCTGTTTCTCTGCCTCAGGTACCTGGAATCTCCAGCGCGTTCAAGGCATTATGAATTCTATTTCCTACCAGGATATATTAGCTGCAAATGTCATGAAGTCGGTGACGAAGCTGAGGCTTGGGAGACGTTGGACCTTCCAACAGGACAACGATCCCAAGCATACCTCCAAATCAACATCAGAGTGGTTGCAGAAGAAGGGCTGGAAGACTCTGGAGTGGCCTTCACAGTCGCCAGACCTAAATCCTATAGAAAACCTGAGGTGGGACTTGAAGAAGGCAGTTGCAGCACGCAAGCCCAAGAATATGAATGAACTGGAGGCCTTTGCCCAAGAGGAATGGGCTAAAATACCTGTAGATCGTTGCAAGAAGCTTGTGTCCGGTTATGTATCACGTTTGAAGGATGTAATTACTGCCAAAGGGTGTTCTACTAAGTACTAAAGATGCATGTAACTAGGGGGTTGAATCATTTTGTCAATGAGATATTAAGAAAAATATCCTTTTTTGGTATTTTGTAAAATACAGTGTTACAATTTAAGTTGCATTTGTCTATTTGACACATCTTTATTTGATATGACTATAAAGAAAATACGGAATAAATGTCCAACTTGCTAAAACACCAAAATTGTGTGGGGGTTGAATAATTTTAATCACAACTATATAATCTGAGTCACAATCAATTTTAACACAATTAATTTGACTTGGTGGACTGTGCTCTCTTTGTTCAATGCAGTTTCAAATGTTGCTGCTTATTGTAAAAGGTAATACAGGGTACACTTTATTCTGCCCTCCCTGAATGTTGCAATTTAGTTTGCCAAATATGTAAACAGTCTTTCAAATCAGATTTGAAAAAAATAACTTGAGGTGTTTTGTTAATATTCTTCACAATGAAGTCACTGTAAAACTAACCATACACAAAAAAGTAAATTATATATACACATGTAGAAATCAAGTTAGATTAATAATATAATTTGGAATCAACTGAAAAAGGTTATACAATTAGGCAGGATTAAGGTTGAGCTCTAATGTCGCTGGGATAATGCTAACGTACAATGGATTAGCTCAGAGACAAGGTAACTTCAATTAGCATGGTTCATCACAGGTCACAGATTCATTAACACTAATAACTATTGTCAATTTGTAGTTTCCAATGTAGGTAACATACATATGTTTGAAATGTGCATGTAAGCTGGAGTACCCAGGGGATAACCCACATAACGCAAGGGGACAAATGCACACTCCACACAGCAATGTCCACAAGGCATGAAGTTAAACATTTTTGGTAGTCATTTCAAAAGATTTAGGGTAGTTTACACTGGCTTGAACCAAACATTTATAAATTAGCTTAAAATACTTATTCAACTCTCTTTCCTTACTTTTGTTGGGTGTCAACTCCATTTAGGTGCGGGACAATCTGACGCGCTTCTGACAGGCAATTTAGATGCAAATTTTTGTGATATTTGAGCTGTTTTTCAAAATTATTATAGCCAATACAACAAAAATAATTGACTACACAGGGTACATCAATTCATTAAATATCTCACATTCAAACATTCACATCTCTCAAGTATGTTTTAATGTAAAAAAAAAAAAATGTTTTCACGTAAAAAGAAAAACCTATTTTGACATTGTGGCGGCATTATTTCTTGCCGTGGCGCTGTGCCACGAAATTCTCATGTAGGGGAAACCCTGAATTAGATTTAAAAGCTACTGATACTAATACAGACGTTAATTTATTTTCCATCAAGCGTGCATCTAAATGTTACCATTATTTATAAGTCAACAAGGATAAAATGCATGTTAGATTTGGTTCCAAAGTTTCATTTTCTAAGCTAAGTATTTGCTATTTTACTCGATATTGACACATTTTTGCTGACAATTATAACATGCCAAGATGTATACTACAATTTATATGACATTGTGTGACTAGTTATTGGTAATTTCAAACTACAAGTCAGGAAAAACGTGATACTGAGTAATTCAAGTCTTGTAGCAGCAGTGTCTTACTAAATATTAATGAGCATTTTGCTACTTGTTAAAGTCAAGTGATCAAGTCAACATGGCAGCTTTACATTCACTCTAAAAGCATTAACATAATAAAAAGCGGTCATTTAAACCACACTCGATATTTCGTGAGTAATTCAAAGATCATTTTTCTTTAACCTAAATGACCCATTTTTCTCTAATGTTGACAAAACGATCAAAATCGGTGCTGGTGAGCACTTTTCTGAGATAATTCATCCACCTCACAGATGTGGCATGTAAAGTTCATTATTGCGCTGGGGTATAATAAAGGCTATTCCAAACTGTGCAGTTTTAACACAAAAAACAGTGCCACAGATGTCACAAGTGTTGGGGATGATCATGGCTTTACCTACAAACCCCGTTTCCATATGAATTGGGAAATTGTGTTTGATGTAAATATAAACAAAATACAATGATTTGCAAATCATTTTCAACCCGTATTCAGTTGAATATGCTACAAAGACAACATATTTGATGTTCAAACTGATAAACATTTTTTTTTTTGCAAATAATCATTAACTTAAGAATTTGATGCCAGCAACACGTGACAAAGAAGTTGGGAAAGGTGGCAATGAATACTGATAAAGTTGAAGAATACTCATCACACACTTATTTGGAACATCCCACAGGTGTGCAGGCTAATTGGGAACAGGTGGGTGCCATGATTGTGTATAAAAACAGCTTCCCAAAATATGCTCAGTCTTTCAGAAGAAAGGATAGGGCGAGGTACACCCCTTTGACCACAACTGCGTGAGCAAATAGTCAAACAGTTTAAGAACAACATTTCTCGAAGTGCAATTGCAAGAAATTTAGGGATTTCAACATCTATGGTCCATAATGTTATCAAAAGGTTCTGAGAATCTGGAGAAATCACTGCACGTAAGCGGCATGCCCGGAAACCAACATTGAATGACTGTGACCTTCGATCCCTCAGACAGCACTGTATCAAAAACCGACATCAATATCTAAAGGATATCACCACATGGGCTCAGAAACACTTCAGAAAACCACTGTCACTTAATACAGTTTGTCGCTACGTCTGTAAGTGCAAGTTAAAGCTCTACTATGCAAAGCGAAAGCCATTTATCAACATTATCCAGACACGCCGCAGGATTCTCTGAGCCCAAGATCATCTAAGATGGAGTGATGCAAAGTGGAAGTGTTCTGTGGTCTGACAAGTCCACATTTCAAATTGTTTTTGGAAATATTCGACATCGTGTCATCCGGACCAAAGGGGAAGCGAACCATCCAGACTGTTATCGAAGCAAAGTTCAAAAGCCAGCATTTGTGATGGTATGGGGGTGCATTAGTGCCCAAGGCATGGGTAACTTATGCATCTGTGAAGGCACCATTAATGCTGAAAGGTACATACAGGTTTTGGAACAACATATGCTGCCATCCAAGCGCCGTCTTTTTCATTGACGCCCCTGCTTATTTCAGAAAGACAATGCCAAGCCACATTCAGCATGTGTTACAACAGAGTGGCTTCGTAAAAAGAGAGTGTGGGTACTTTCCTGGCCCGCCTGCAGTCCAGACCTGTCTCCCATCGAAAATGTATGGCGCATTATGAAGCTTAAAATACCAGAGCTGAGACCCAGGACTGTTGAACGACTGAAGCTCTACATAAAACAAGAATGGGAAATAATTCCACTTTCAAAGCTTCAACAATTAGTTTCCTCAGTTCCCAAACGTTTATTGAGTGTTGGTAAAAGAAAAGGTGATGTAACACAGTGGTGAACATGCCCTTTCCCAACTACTTTGGCACGTGTTGCAGCCATGAAATTCGAAGTTAACTATTATTTGTGAGAAAAAAAAAGTCTATTAGGTTGAACATCAAATATTTTGTCCTTGTAGTGCATTCAATTGAATATGGGTTGAAAAGGATTGGCAAATCATTGTATTCCGTTTATATTTACATCCAACACAATTTCCCAACTCATATGGAAACGGGGATTGTACTATAAGCTGTCTCCAAATGCGTTTGAGCTGTATGCCCACACAAGCCCATGACCTCCAAATCCAGCCCCTTCACCGCTAAGCTTATCTGATACCAGCCACCCGGACAACTGGTGCACTAATCGGTTTGCATACAGTGCACCTGGAAAGTATTCACAGCAGCGCTTCACTATTTCCACCTTTTGTTATGTTACAGCCTTTACTCAAAAATAAAATAAATGCATTTCTGTTCTTAAACTTTTACAGACAATAATCCTTAATGACAATGTGCAAAGGCTTTAAAAACAATTGCAAATGTATTAAAAATAAAACAAATCACAAGTATACAAGTATTCGTAGCATTTGTTCCATAGTTTGTTGATGCACCTAGGGCAGCAATTATAGCCTTTTAAATACAATGCCACTGGCTTGGCACACCTATCTTTAGGCGGTTTAGCCCATTCCTCTTTGCAGCACCTCTCAAGCTCCACCAGATTGAGATGGAAAGCCATGGTGTGTCTCTGTACATTTCTGCATTCATTTTAGTCTAGTCAGAGAGGTGACCAACTCTGTCCGAGCTGCAGAATTCCTCTGCGTAGAGAGGAGAACCTTACAGAAGGACAGCCATCTCTGCAGCAATCCACCAATAAGGCCTGTATGGTATATTGGCCACACAGAAGCCATTTCTTAGTAAAAGGTTTGATAAAGTGCACCTAAAAGACTCTCGGACCATTAAGAAACAAATGAGTCAAACATTGAACTTTTGGCTTAAATGCTAAACATCGAGTTTGGAGGAAACCAGGCACCGCTCATCACTAGGCCAATACCATCCTTATAGGGAAGCATGGTGGTGGCAGCATCATGCTGTGGGGTTGTTTTTCAGCAGCATGAATTGGGAGACTAGTTAGGTCAGAGGGAAAGATACATGTAGCAATAAACAGTGCCATCCTGGATTAAACCAACACTTCTCATCTAACCTGATGGAGGTGCAAAGAGGAAGGTGCGAAACTGTCCTAAGATAGTTGCACCAAGTTTGTGTCAATGTATTCTGAAATACTATAGTTGCTGCCAAAGGTGCAAAGTATTGAGCAAAGGCTGTACATACTTGCACATTTATTGGACATATGCTTGCATTCAATGTTGTTTTGAAAACATTGTAAATGCACAGAGATACCAAGATCAAGAATACCATGGTAAAGCCATTTAAACCATCACCTTTACAGCGGGATTATAATTTCTTGGTTCTTTAAACAAGATCCTCAGGTAGCTGTAAACACCCCAGTCATTTTGTATGGCCATCATACTGCACTGACTTGTCACCATTTGAACATGTTTGCCAAGCTATGGACCAGCTTATACAACAGTGGGTTCCAGTCAATGGCTCCAGTACATTAGAACTGTACATTTTCAGGCCTGCCCTACACACACCTGTGCAATAATAATGGTCTCTAATCAGCACATTCATATGCCATAACTGGTGTGTGGATAGATTATCTTGGCAAAAGAGAAGTGCTCACTAACAAAGTTTTAGACAAATATGTACAAAAATATTTAAGAGAAATAGCACTTCTATATACATGGAAAAAGTAAAATGTCTTTGAGTTCAGCTCATTAAAGAGGGGGCAAAAGTGTTAGCTTTATATTTTAATGTATATACTTTAGGAACATAAGATTAGAATAAAATAAAATACACTGTTATTTTTATTCATACAGTGTGTAACTTGACACTTGATTAAAATCTCAAATCTGTTGCGTCATCATAGCCACCTTGCACGAGCTCCACTTTAAGGTGGTGTAGAGTTGTTCAGTAAGCTGTCAAGGCTTGTCTTCTCTGTGAAGTCACTAGAGTCTGGTTAACTCCCTTTGCCCCTCAATGGCATCCTCTGCCCTGGTGCCAATCTCCCCTCTTCAACACACACGCGCACTCCAAAAAAACGAACAAAGCAATTGAGAGGGAGTGAGTGTTGAAACCAGAGCCAGTGATAACAATCTGGAGCTCAACCTCTGACCTGTCATCAGGTCAGCACTAGACTCTGTTGTCAGCCCCTGCTCCTGGTTCTCATGTTGCATCACAGCCTTCCCTCATCTTCAAACCAATTTCACACGATTACTTAATCGAATGCCGATACACTCACACAGATTGAATATTTTTGGAATTTCTCAATTAGTAGGGCTTTGAATCTTTGGTCATAACACAATTTGATTAAATTTTTTAGGGGTAACTATTCAATTCAGAATCCAATCTTGTTTCAAAATGATTCTCGATTCGAAATCAATACTTTTTAATTAATAACATTGGGTGCCAGTTCTAAGATTAACTACATTCATCCATCCATCCATCCATTTCCTACCGCTTTTCCCTTTCGTGGTCGTGGGGGGTGCTGGAGCCTATCTCAGCTGCATTCGTTAGGAAGGCGGGGTACACACAACACATATAGACAGACAACATTCACACTCACATTCTCACACTCAGATCAATTCAGTGTTGCCAATCAACCTATCCCCAGGTGCATGTCTTTGGAGATGGGAGGAACCCGGAATAACCAGAGATAACTCACACAGTCACGGGGAGAACATGCAAACTCCCAGCACCTTCTTATTATGAGGCACATGCACTAACCCCATGTTCCACCGTGCTGCCCTCCATAAAAGATAAACAGCTGTGAAAAATTCTATATTACTTTGAAGAAAACTGTTTTGGTTTAATAAAATTCTACCCAAAAACTTAAAGTCAAATACAACTGAGACGACAAGAGAAGTATCACACATTTCTCTTTTGTAAAATAAATCTGTACAGCAGATATGGTCATCAATATCAACGATATGATTTGCCTCAGTCGCTGGACAGGACAGATTATAACTTTAAACAAAAAAATAATAATTTTAAATAGATTTTTTTTATTTATTTTTTTTTAATCGATTAACAATTGTTACAAATAGGAATTGTGTTTCATTCGAAAATATTTTTCTTTTGACAGCCCTATCAATTAAAATGTAATAAATCTAATTTCATGGAGTTGGTCTTAATTGAATGTAATGTTTATTCACTAACTAAATAATTTGACCAGGTTTTTGCCCTTTTTCTTCTTTCTCTTTAGGTGGGAACTGTCTGCCATGACCACCAACAGCAACATCAGCAGGCCCATTTTCTCTTCACATGGCTGATGTGGCTGGATATCAAAAAGGAGCAGAATTTATTTCTCTGATCCATTGCTGATGGCAGGACTGCTTTTGCCACAGATGGATCTATGGTGGATTTAGTCTATTTATCGAAATGTCCTGCATAGGACTTATTTTTGGACTCAATGGGCTTTCTCGCATTCAGGATGTCTCACAGGAGAAAAAAATGGCTGACACCTGATCACCTTTTATCTTTTTTTTTGTCTTCAGAGATCTAATCAGCCTATGATAATCACAGACTTTGAATCCTAAGCACAGGAAGGACTGAAGGAGAAGAAAAACGAGAGGGAAATTACCACGAGAGCTATCGCTGGGAGACAAATCGTAACACAAAATCTACACTAAGAGACTTAAAGGGACGGGACTATGTACAATTACATTGATTTCATGTCCTTTTGCACCTAATGGGTCAATAGACTAACTTTTTTTGGTGTTCAGGGAGATTGTTTATTGGGTACTGTGCTGGTGAACTTAACTGTTTGATCATCTTTCAATGCTTTGCGACACTTCATCTCCACATGGCAACCCCACTGCCTGACTTTTGGTGATTCAACACTCATTTACAAGCAGCCCAGTCTTGTGTTTTTTTTCAACCCATCTACCTCTCCCAATAGCATGCCGCATTTAGCAATATATTCCCAGAACAAGGGAATTATCATTGCTGTCACACAACATGCCATAACTTTTCCCCTACCAAATATACAAATGAGTCATGCAAATGTTAGGCATATGTTTACACACAATCCCAGTTCTGCAAGTTTCCTGCTACCTGTTTTGGAGAGTAGCACCACTAACATGCGTCATATGGCTCTTTTTCTTTTAAGTTTGTTCTTTACTGTACAAATGTGTCCATCTCAAGAGTTACGGGGGAAAAATAGGCCAAATACAGTGATAATGCAAGCGCAACTATGGCAACAAAATCAATGTGGGACTCAGAGATGCATTGTTATGTCTGCTGGCTAAAGCTCAGAGTGTTCCTGTCAATTTGCATTAATAACCTGACTCACTGGCATCCCAAAATGTTAACACTATTCCTTAGAGTACTTCATTTTCTGTACAACACACAAAAACACCACTAATTGTAAGCTGATGCTACACTTTAAAGCCTGATATTTTCTCTGCCATTGTTTGCAAAAGTCTTGTTTGTTGAAGAAATTTCACCTTTCGTCTAGTAGGCTTGTCAGTTCTGAACCCGAGGAATGGAGTTTTCATAAAATATATCTGGTGGGTGTGTTCCCTAGGGCTGGTCACAATAGGGTTGCTGATGTTGTCTGACATGGTTAGGAACAACTGTGTTGCATACCAATAGGTCATTCGACAGCCTGCTGGCATAACAACTCGTTAGTGAACACCAGGAACATTAACAGCCCTTAAGTTTAAAACTAAATAAACTTTTTTAGACAAAAGGCAAAACTTCTTCAACATACAGGAAGACTCCAGTTGCCTCTATTCAACTTTTGCAGATATCCATTAGCTGGATGACAGAATATACACAGACACATTCTTCGTAGTAGCCACAACCCAATGTTCAATCAAGTAGTGCAGAGCTGCTCTACCGTCTTTTGTGGGAGACTTCCAATCACTGCCCTTGTGTCCAGACACCCTGAGTGAAGCTGAAAATCTCCTGGATTGTGGTGTTTTTGTGTGGATATAAAATACTGTACCGTCTGTCTGGATGTTGAAAGCATGCCAAGGCATTAAAGCCCAAACATACTCAAATGCAATGTAGACGGAATGTTGTCCGTAGAGGTCCACGCATAATCAAAACATGTCCGCCAGACCAATGCTGTGTACGAAGTTCAAATTTTATGACTATGCTGTGTGTAGTCCTGTCACACATAGCATTGTCTGGAGTTTTTATTTTTAATTTTTTTTTTTACATCAACCCACTTTATGTGACACTGATTAGGCAACTATATGAATGAAATGTTTACACGACTCACTGAGACAATTTCTGACAGTTGATGTGCCTAGTGAGTGGTTTCTGGTTTCAACATTACTCCCTCTCCTTCCTTTGCTTTGCCTCCATCGTTTGCACAGCCTGTAGACATTCATTGCCTCACAGACAGTTGGAAATTAAATTACTCTTACGTCTTACCACCACCTATATCAGTCCAAATGCTAAACATAGATGTCAAGTCTGCTGCTTTTCTTGAAAAACTACCATGGTTTTTCTTTTTTTCTTTTTTAAAGAAGTTTCCTGTAAATTTTTCAACTTTCGTAAAAATGTATAGATCCAATCTGATACTGCAGGGGACTATGGTTACAGAATCCTTGCTTGAGCTACAGCAGTAGTGGCAGTGGTAGTGGACGGGGACGTTTGGGGATCTCTTCCAAATACCAATTGTTGACTTTTAGTAAATCTACACATTTGCACTGTGCAATTAGCCTTGCATTCCTCTAAACGTGTATATTGTACCACAGGTATTAGACAATCCAAGCAGTCTCATGCCCGTTCCTCATGACCTGCTTCTCGAGAAACCAGGAAAGTGTGCATGTACATACTTTTAGACACTACAAGCAACATGATACCGATGTATAAGGGCTCTCTTTTAGATTTGTCACTGCAAAAAGAAAATCCCACTCTTACATCCATCCATGTTTAATTTACAGCTAAAGGTTGTGTGCTATTCTAGTATCCTTGATGGCCTCAGCAAAACTCTGTTCTGCTGAGGTTTCTAAAGTAAATAATTTAAGAAAATGAATGATTTTAAGAACTGCCAACATTGCCCAGACTGGCATAGATGAAGTGCATTTGTGGTTGGATTGTTGTCCGATAGGTTTATATTTAGAACATCAGGATCATTATGTGTTCTTAGAACCTGAGGAAACATTACAACTTTTCGCTAAGTGATGTAGTCATTGTACTGTTAATCGTTTTTTTGTGTCATGGAAGTTCAAACTGATTTATGGAAGATTTGAAGAATAGGTTTTGATTACACAGACATTACGATCAATACATTGTAGAGCTTGGCAGTTTCTTTCTTGGAAAAAGTCATTGTAACACAACTAAGTTAATAAGGTGGAGAGAATTAATCTCTGTGTTGCCTTTCTTTCAGCAATGGAACTGCACACTTCAGTTGTTTCTGATGCAGTACTGATGTCCAATCTATGTGACCATACTCAATTTGGTAACACAGTGCTTTTTTGTCTGGGTTTCTGGGATCAACTATGCTTTACTCTCACATGTGAAGGACAGTTTCCCTATAGTAATAGTTTGCTTGTCTTTGATTTATTTGGCCAACTAACAAATTATTTTGGCTGAGCTGGCTTTCACTGTAACTCTTAACCAATGAGTTTATGTCCAATATTGTTGTTAGACACCACATTACTGCTAAAGCATATCAGGCATTCAGACAAGATGATGCTGGTTTGTGAACAAGTGCAGGTGGCCTTTGAGTTATAAATGACTTCCGTTCTTATGTTTCAAGTAAATTTGTTATATCTATATTTACACTTAAAGGACTCATGGCGTCTAGATGAACAAAATTTCACTAGCAACTATTATGCATTGTTTGTTTCTAAAACTAAATCTTCCAGTCTTTCGTTTTTGAGTAATGGGTATAACTAACTGTACAAGGAATGCCCCCAATTCCATAGCCAGACTCTATATGCTGCCCCCTCTTGATGAGACATCAACTACAGAACTGGAGCCCATTCCCCCGCGTAGACAGTGTGGCTAAAGGCATGTACAACTATTATTTTGATTACTTCATTTCATATTTTGGTCTCCTTAGTCCACAATTACTTTAAAACTGATGTGATTGTTATGAGAAAAAAAATATTTAAAAGAATCACCATTTCCAGACTTCCCTGCTTGCTCTATGTCTTCTTCCATAGACACCATAGCCTGTGTTTATTCATGCTCTTTTGGCATTTTCTCAAGCATCTTGACTAAAACATCAGTAGAGGAGGGTTAGGGTTAGAATAAGAGCGCCTTTTTCTCTCATTTTTGAGCGCCGGTTCTGCTCCTCTTTTCTCCATTATTCTGCAGGTTCTAACTAAGTTTTTCTCCCGTTGAGTGTGCTCCTGATTCTCGGGATGGCATTTTAGTTGAGTCAAGCCAAACTCTGATTAAAACCCTTCTTTGAATACCTCCGCAAATTATACTCCTCACTTTATCCGTCCCATTATGTTAGAGGGGTCCATACTTTCCTCTTATTCACTTCATTAGGAATTATATGCAGGCTGACCCCTTCTTTAGTTGTGTTGCTACAACCTGCAACAATGCATCAGGGAGCCACATTTACAAATGCCTTTAAATCATGATGTTCATTTTCACTTCAATGGCGAAGGCTTTACCTTTCTTTGGGACACTGTCATCAGAAGAGCCTGTGTATGCCTAAGAATAATGATGAAGTGCAAAAAGTCAAGTAATAAGTTCTCCTCAGTGTTAGGTACATGATGTATCCTTACAACTATCCGTATGTGCACTGTTACTGGTTTTCAAGCAGACCAAAATTAGTTTTTTATTTAATTAATGTATGTCTGTTTGTAACCACGGAATGTGACATGGAATGAGGAAAACCTTTATGGACACAAACCAAGTCTAATAGTTGGCGTTCACACACAGATGATATACATCAGTCCTGCAGTGTGAAGCAGCCAAACAACTCATGTGATGTGACACTGAAAGGACATTATTAAAACTAATATAATTAGGGATGGAGGGGTTTTTTTTCCTATTTTGTGTAAAGATTTTGGATGACAGAATTCTTCAGGGATAACAACACTTTGTAAAAAAAACTTTCTCTGAAAATGATACAAACACTTCCAGCTGGGCAATGCTGATTCTTAAGTGTGTTTATTTACATATGTTGGCATTACATTCTTAATAATGGTGATTAAACCTAATTAAATAGAGTTCAAATACAAAGAAAGCTGTGTGCCTTGCTTTCAAAAATGGTAAATGCTCTTGGGATATTGTGCCAGACGATTTAATTCTGACATGGTAGCATAATAGTGTCTCCAATCAATGGGATGAATAATTCCTTCCTAACAAATACTTAGAAATAACCGAACAAAGTGTATAATCATTCAATTATACACACACTTGGCTATTGTTGTATTTTTTTTACCTTTGCTTTTTTTTGTCATTTTCTTTGGAGATTGTAAAGTTGGTCAGGACTTTATGTGCAATATTCTTTATGACAATACCATGAATAAATCTTGAGACAAGTTGACTTAACTGCCAAAATCTCTTTGTTTGAAAGATTCCACATCACTTACCAAAGTAGCAACACAACTTTAATAATGCAACATCATGAGATCATTGCCTACAAGGGGTTTACAGACTACTGGTAAAGAGTCAGTTAACCTAGAACTAACCAGCACTAAAGTGGAAAATTCCTGCACACATAAAAAAAATAAAGTCCCAACAATAGTCACACACACACACACAAGATCTGGTGAAATTACCTTCTGCATTTGACCCATTCCCATGTTCACCCCCTGGTAGGTGAGGGGAGCAGTGAGCAGCAATGGTGGCCACGCTCAGGAATCATTTGGTGATTTAACCTTCATTTCCAACCCTTGATGCTGAGTGCCAAGCAGGAGGCAATGGGTCCCACTTTTATTGTCTTTGGTTTGACTCGGCCAGAGTTTGAACTCACGACCTTCCACTCTCAGGGCAGACACTCTAACCACAAGGCCACATACCATTTATTTTTAAAATAATACATACCTCACATAATGCTCTTCCTGCAGACACTGTGCCAGAGGTTGATAGGCAAATAATGTTTTAACAAATCAACTGCAGCACCTACCAATTAACTTGTAGACTCCAACCATACCAATTCCCATATGCGCTCGGAGCTATTTGAGACACGCTTTGTGAGATAGACGTAATCTCATTAATATTACTACTTAACTACTACCATTAACAAAAATGTCTCCAAACGGCCTGTAATATGTGTTTTTTTAATATTAGATCATTGTCTCTGTAATTAATGATGTCATTAGATTCAACAGTCTTGGTGTCATCGGTTAAAAAACTCATCTGGTTAAAACCAGATGAGTTTTTTTCCGCTTGATGAGGCATCTCCAAACTATACAAGTTCACATGTACAGTTGTGATCAAAATTATTCAACCCCCAGAAAATTTTGGTGTTTTAGCAAGTTTTGTGTTTTAGCAAGTTGGATATTTATTCCGTATTTTGTTTACAGTCATATCAAATAAATATGTGTCAAATATACAAATGCAACTTAAATTGTAACACTGTATTTTACAAAATACCAAAAAAGGACATTTTTCTTAATATTTCATTGACAAAATTATTCAACCCCTTGAAGATTGTAACTCTTAAGAACAGAATTTGAATAAGGTATTTTCAATCAGGTGTTGAAAACACCTGTAGATGTGATTAGAACCATAACGAGCAACAATTAAACTGATTGAAAAAGACTGTGACGCTCAGCTTCTTGTAGATGGTCAATGGTGTATTTGCAACATGGTGATGTCCAGGGAGTGGTCAAAGAAGTCAAGAGAGGAGGTAATTTCTCTTCATAAGAAAGGATATAGATATAAGAAAATAGCAAAGACATTACACATTCCAAGAGACACAATTGGGAGCATAATTCGCAAGTTTAAAGCTAAAGGCACAGTGGAAACACTACCTGGGCGTGGTAGAAAGAGGATGCTGTGTGCGTACAGTGGTGAAAAAGCCCCGGGTAACAGCTGAGGAACTACAACAGGACATTGCAGAGGGGGGAACGCAGGTTTCGTCCCAGACAATAAGGCGCCCACTACGAGATGAAGGCCTCCATGCCAGAACTCCCAGGCGCACCCCACGTCCGACTACCAGGCACAAGGAAAATAGACTCCAGTATGCCAAAAATCCTCTGGACAAACCCCAAAGGTTTTGGGAAACTGTTCTATGGAGTGATGAGACAAAAGTGGAACTCTTTGGGCCTATGAATCAACGTTGTGTCTGGAGGAGAAAAAATGAAGCTTACAAAGAGAAGAACACCTTGCCCACTGTTAAGCATGGTGGGGGGTCAATCATGCTCTGGGGCTGTTTCTCTGCCTCAGGTACCGGGAATCTCCAGCGCGTTCAAGGCGTTATGAATTATATTTCTTACCAGGATATATTAGCTGCAAATGTCATGAAGTCAGTGATGAAGCTGAGGCTTGGGAGACGTTGGACCTTCCAACAGGACATCGATCCCAAGCATACCTCCAAATCAACATCAGAGTGGTTGCAGAAGAAGGGCTGGAAGACTCTGGAGTGGCCTTCACAGTCGCCAGAACTAAATCCTATAGAAAACCTGTGGTGGGACTCGGAGAAGGCAGTTGCAGCACGCAAGCCCAAGAATATGAATGAACTGGAGGCCTTTGCCCAAGAGGAATGGGCTAAAATACCTGTAGATGCAAGAAGCTTGTGTCCGGTTATGTATCACGTTTGAAGGATGTAATTACTGCCAAAGGGTGTTCTACTAAGTACTAAAGATGCATGTAACTAGAGGGTTGAATCATTTTGTCAATGAGATATTAAGAAAAATTTTCTTTTTTGGTATTTTGTAAAATATAGTGTTACAATTTAAGTTGCATTTGTCTATTTGACACAACTTTATTTGATATGACTATAAAGAAAATACGGAATAAATGTCCACCTTGCTAAAACACCAAAATTGTGTGGGGGTTGAATAATTTTGATCACAACTGTAGCTTGTCCCCTTAAAAGGGGTGAAGGGGTCCTACTAATCTTTGATGTAAACCTTAACCTTCGGCACTGTTTGCACTAAGTCGGATAAGGTTATCCAGGGTAAATCACACCTAACCTTCTCCGTGTCCACACACAACCATGCCGCCGTTTAAGACCCTGGCCCCCCTCCGTCCGCCGGCACAATGCAACACAGTACGCATGCAGGGAAAATGCGCACGTCATAGTCCTCTCCAGTGTTGCTTTGTGTGCAAGTTTTTAAATTTAACTTATCTGAACAATATCCAGTGTTGTGGTATTTCAATTAACTGGAATTCAGTGTGCTGTGGGGCTCTATTGTAGTGAATTACACTTGAGACATGCTAATTAATAAAATCTTTATTAGACAGGTAAACAATGTGATAAAGAACATTTAACATTTATCAATCTAGGGATCTAGATATCTGGTCAGGACCTTCCTCACAGTTTTGCCTTCCCTTTCATTGTCCATTCGTTTTTGGTGACGTTATATACTCTGGACTCTGGACCGAGTCCGCGACATACATGGTGGACAATAACTGATACAGTCTGCTTTTGCCAGTCCAAATGCATTCGCTGTTTTCTTCGACAGCCAGGTAATACAACGTACTCACTACCTTTTTTATCACATCCATGGAAGCTCGCATTCTTGTTGTCTCTCCTTCAACAAATGGATGAAGTTTTTCGCTAAGTAACATCACATCTGACCTGGACATTCGAAAGTTATCTTGCCGTCTGAGAAGTATTGTACTTAAATAGCTGCAATCGCTTTCACCTAAGGTATTCATGTGTGATTTCCACATGTGTCCGTCCATGAAGAGAAAGGAGAAACACTGGCATGTCTGGATAATATTTCCAGTTGTTAGCTCCGAGCTACAAAACCGTTTTTTTATGAAGCTGGCTGTGGCGTGTTCTTTCTGACGTCAATTCTTGTGTGGGCGAGGTCTTTTTTGGCGTCACGTCCTCTCCGAATTCACTTTGTAAACGATCGATGAGTCCATACAAAGCTAAGTGCCTGAGATCCAAACATTACAGGGCTGACTTACCCGTGTAAAAATCTGTCCGAGGAGGGGGACCTTAAACACTGGTTTAATGTGGCTGAAACGGGGCTTAGGCTAAATAATTATTCGTTTAAGGGGTTAAACGACTTAGTGTAGATGTGGACTTAGCCTAAGTAATAGATATATATAAATTGAGGTTCTTACTACGACGTTGGTTATACCTTTGCCACTCCCCTGGCTAATATTTACCGCGCCTTCTGGGCCTTATTCCGACTTTATCAACAAATGATTTGAATTTGTTGCTGACCTAATGATTTCTGCGGATAATATATAGTAAATATCATGGGTAATTTTAAAGTCCTACTGAAACCCACTACTACCCACCACACAGTCTGATAGTTTATATATCAATGATGAAATATTAACATTGCAACACATGCCAATACGGCCTTTTTAGTTTACTAAATTGCAATTTTAAATTTCCCGGGACTTTTTTCTTGAAAACGTCGCGTAATGTCGACGTGTAGGCGTGACGTCACAGGCTGTTATGAATATGAGCGCTGCACACACACAGCTAAAAGTCGTCTGCTTTAACGGCATAATTACACAGTATTTTGGACATCTGTGTTGCTGAATCTTATGCAATTTGTTCAATTAATATTGGAGAAGTCAAAGTAGAATGATGGAGTTGGGAAGCTTTAGCCTTTAGCCACACAAACACACGGTGATTCCTTGTTTAAAATTCACGGAGTTGAAACTTTACTATGGATCAGAGCGGACATGCATCCCAACCACTTGTCAACCAGCAGGTTTCGGTGAAAAAATTGTGGTTAAAAAGTCGCCACTTACCGGATATCAGCTGAGCTTGTGCCTCCCGTACAGCTGCCGTCGACTTCCCCGAGACACTGCGTGTCAACACCCGGCCGTGGACGTACACGTCCGACAATCAGGTACTGTTAAACTCACTAAAACACTAGCAACACAATAGAAAGATAAGGAATTTCCCAGAATTATCCTAGTAAATGTCTCTAAAAACATATGAATCCATCTCAAGGCAACGCAATTGCAATCGCGTTTTATTTTTTTTTCTAGTCCGTCGCTATCAATATATTCAAACACAAATCTTTCATCCTCGCTCAAATTAATGGGGAAATTGTCGTTTTCTCGGTCGGAATAGCTGTTTTTGTTGGAGGCTCCCATTAAAATCAATGTGAATATATGAGGAGCCATCAACATGTGACGTCATCTTCTGCGACTTCCGGGAGAGGCAGGGCTTTTCTCCAGTTGCCAACTTTATCGTGGATGTTCTCTACTAAATCCTTTCAGCAAAAATATGGCAATATCGTGAAATGATCAAGTATGACACATAGAATGGACCTGCTATCCCCGTTTAAATGAGAAAATCTCATTTCAGTAGGCCTTTAATATCCACATAAATACCCCGTTTGACCCTCAGAGCGTGGCACTTCAAACTGTAATGGATAGTTGTGGTCTTACCAAAACAATACATGGACTGTAACGGTAATAGGATAGATCTGTTCCTTCAGAAGGGTATCACTGCCTCTAAAGTGATAGACTCCCATACACCCAAATAATGTCCAATTACGGCCCCATAAAATTTCAAGTCTGGACCCATTGACAACAAATTGTTAATAACCAACGCTTTAGCAGCCGTAATATTATTGTTGCTACAACTGTGACTCTCGGACTACTGCCCTCGGTAATGGCGCCATTCCCAAATGATATAGTCTTTTATGATCCGCCACCCGGATCATATATTGTTTTGGTTTTTGAGTCCTTTTGTGTTTTGCCGATCGTTTTGGACTCTTCCTGTTCTTAGTTTTTGCACTTCCTGTTTTACCTTGTTACCATGGTTTCGCGTTTGTTCCACCTGCTATGCTTTTTGACGCACACCTGTGGTAATTGACTATTTGCTTTTGTATTTATGCCTGCCTTCGCCCTATTTTCAGTCTGGATCCTTTGTTTTGCTATCAGCAACAGTCACGTTGGAATCTTCTTTATGTCAATACTTGTGCTAAGTTTCGTCTTAGCTTCGCGTGCGCTCGGCACGTCACTTACTGGACTTTGTCTCAGTGCTCAGTGTTAGCCTACCTCCCCGTGCGATGGCACGCGCTTTCTTTTGCCTTTTGTGTCTGTGTTCTTTTATATTTTTGTATTAAACCAAGCTCCTACCTGCCATCCTGTCCGATCTGGTCCATTTGCATCTTGGGATGACTCTACACGCGCATCACGATGCGTTCCATACGTGACATAGGCTCCATTGACAGCCTCACTAACAACTTTAATGATGCTTTGCGCAACGCCATTGATGGTATAACACCGTTAAAATTTCAAAAAGGTCCCTAAGACACATACCCCATGGCTCACGGGAGACATCAGAGTTCTGAAATAATCATGTAGAAAGCAGGAACGCAAATAGCATGTGACTAAACTACAGGTCTTCCATCAAGCATGGAGTGATAGTTTGAAAACCTATGAAGACGCTCTTACCTTTGCTAAAACTAATTATCACTCTACTCTTATTTACCTGAATAAAAAGGATCTTATATATCTGTTTAACAGCATAGCATCGTCAACCCAACCAGCGTCTTCTCCCAGTAGCTCCACCATTTCGGCTGATGACTTTATGCAATTCTTCACTAAAAAGATTGAGCTCACAAGAAAAGTTCGCATTACGGCAAATGCTTTCCAAAATAATCTCTCGTTTTGAAGAAGAAACACCTCGTTAATCGGACAAAACAATAACATGTATACTCGACCCTCTTCCTGAGAAACTCATCAAGGAGCTGTTTGTAATATTAGGACCATCAGCGCTAAATAGTATTAACCTGAAGTATCACTCTCCTCCGGTACTGTTCCCTTAGCATTCAAAACATTGATTATTCATCCTCTGTTTAAAAGACCTAACCTCGATTCTGACCTCCTGCTAACCTACAGGCTGGTGTCGCACCTACCATCCATCTAAAAAAAATCATAAAAAATAATCATTGCGTAACAGATAAATAAATACTTTGCGTCCCAAACAATCTTTGTGGATTCTTTCAGTCGGGGTTCAGGGCAAATCACTCATCTAAGATGGCCCACGCAAAAGTGACTACTGATTTTTTATGAGCAGTGGATGCTGATGCGTCATACTTGATCTCAGCGCCATAAATAAAAGTCTTTCAACCTCTGTTTAAAGGGGAACTACACTTGTTTTGGGGATTTTGCCTATCACTCACAATCCTTAGATCAGACAAGCACACATCCATCCATCCATCCATCTTCTTCCGCTTATCTGAGGTCGGGTCGCGGGGGTAGCAGCCTAAGCAGGGAAGCCCAGACTTCCCTCTCCCCACCCACTTCGTCTAGCTCTTCCCGGGGGATACCGAGGCGTTCCCAGGCCAGCCGGGAGACATAGTCTTCCCAACGTGTCCTGGGTCTTCCCCGTGGCCTCCTACCGGTTGGAGGCGTTCGGGTGGCATTCTGACCAGATGCCCGAACCACCTCATCTGGCTCCTCTCGATGTGGAGGCGTAGCGGCTTTACTTTGAGTTCCTCCCGGATGACAGAGCTTCTCACTCTATCTCTAAGGGAGAGCCCCGCCACACGGCGGAGGAAACTAATTTCGGCCGCTTGTACCCGTGATCTTGTCCTTTCGGTCATGACCCAAAGCTCATGACCATAGGTGAGGATGGGAACATAGATCGACCGGTAAATTGAGAGCCTTGCCTTCCGGCTCAGCTCCTTCTTCACCACAACGGATCGGTACAACGTCCGCATTACTGAAGACGCCGCACCGATCCGCCTGTCAATCTCACGATCCACTCTTCCCCCACTCGTGAACAAGACTCCTAGGTACTTGAACTCCTCCACTTGGGGCAGGGTCTCCTCCCCAACCCGGAGATGGCACTCCACCCTTTTCCGGGCGAGAACCATGGATTCGAATTTGGAGGTGCTGATTCTCATTCCGGCCGCTTCACACTCGGCATGAACCGATCCAGTGAGATCTGAAGATCCCGGCCAGATGAAGCCATCAGGACCACATCGTCTGCAAAAAGCAGAGACCTGATCCCACGGCCACCAAACCGGAACCCCTCAACGCCTTGACTGTGCCTAGAAATTCTGTCCATAAAAGTTATGAACAGAATCGGTGACAAAGGGCAGCCTTGGCGCAGTCCAACCCTCACTGGAAATGTGTTCAACTTACTGCCGGCAATGCGGACCAAACTCTGACACTGATCATACAGGGAACGGACTGCCACAATAAGACAGTCCGATACCCCATACTCTCTGAGCACTCCCCACAAGCACACACATGTTTTTATTTTTTATATACTGTACATTTTAACTCGTAAATAAAAGTCTGCTTACAATGGAGCCTAAGGGAGCCACTCTATTCTGCCCATAAAGTGCTTTAAAAAAACATCCAAACTTCCATCAATGTTTTATATATACACTCTATGTAATGTAGTAACAGGCACATTAATAATAGCATGTAATATTTACATCTTTGGGTCTTTTTTAAGTGTACTATTGTGTATTAATTTAAAAGACACATCTCGATGTTTGCTTTTTCCTTCGACAGCATTGCTGATTACTACTCACTGTAGACTTCATGAGATATGACAAACTTACTGTACAATTTCTGCTCTCACGGAGATTACAATTGATGGGATGTTCATATATTCCCAATCAGATAATGAATGACTCATAATCCTTGCAAAGAGGAAAGAGGTGTGTCTTTTTTGGTGTCCCCGGGTCTAAATTGTATGCCAAAATTGACCAACTTTTTGGATTATGTCCTCCGTCTTCTGCTATCAAGGTGGGAGCCATTATAAATGATCTAGAATAAACTGTCACGAGCTCCGAGGCGAGAAAACAGCTCACCGGTTCGTTAGTGCTCTGTGATCACAGCGCACTACTTTGTCTGCGTTAGTGCTTATAATAATAATATCACTAATACCTGGTTAATATTGAAGTCACAAAATGTAAATGGAGTATTGTTGGCGTTTTTTGATGGTTATTTATTGGATTTCATGGGCGAAATAGAGTACCTCCCATTGACTCCATTGTAAGTGGAATTTTATTTACGAGTGAGAATTCATAAAAAACAAATACATTTGACTTCCTGTCTTTCATAATGATTGTGAAAGATAGTCAATCCATCAATCAATGTTTATTTATGTAGCCCTAAATCACAAATGTCTCAAAGGACTGTACAAACCACAACGACTATGACATCCTCGGAAGAACCCACATAAGGGCAAGGAAAACTCACCCCCAGTGGGACGCCAGTGACAATGATGACTATGAGAACCTTGGAGAGGACTCATACGGGGACCGAAAGCAATGGCTGTCGAGCGGCTCTAACATGATACTGTGAAAGTTCAATCCATAGTGGCTCCAACACAGCCGCGAGAGTTCAATTCAAAGCGGATCCAAGACAGCAGCGAGAGTCCCGTCCACAGGAAACCATCCCAAGCGGAGTCGGATCAGCATCGTAGAGATGCCCCCAACCGATACACAGGCGAGCGGTCCATCCTGGGTCTCGACTCTGGACAGCCAGTACTTCATCCATGGTCATCGGACCGGACCCCCTCCACAAGGGAGGGGGGACAGAGGAGAAAAAAAAAGAAGCGGCAGATCAACTGGTCTAAAAAGGAGGTCTATTTAAAGGCTAGAGTACACAAATGAGTTTTAAGGTGAGACTTAAATGCTTCTACTGCGGTAGCATCTCGAACTGTTACCGGGAGGGCATTCCAGAGTACTGGAGCCCGAACGGAAAACGCTCTATAGCCCGCAGACATTTTTTGGGCTTTAGGAATCACTAATAAGCCGGAGTCTTTTGAACGCAGATTTCTTACCGGGACATATGGTACAATACAATCGGCAAGATAGGAAGGAGCTAGACCGTGTAGTATTTTATACGTAAGTAGTAAAACCTTAAAGTCACATCTTAAGTGCACAGGAAGCCAGTGCAGGTGAGCCAGTATAGGCGTAATATGATCAAACTTTCTTGTTCTTGTCAAAAGTCTAGCAGCCGCATTTTGTACCAACTGTAATCTTTTAATGCTAGACATGGGGAGACCCGAAAATAATACGTTACAGTAATCGAGACGAGACGTGACAAACGCATGGATAATGATCTCAGCGTCCCACCACACAGACTGTGTGGTGGGTAGTAGTGGGTTTCAGTAGGCCTTTAACACACAGCAATATTTTCATAAATTGAAATTTAAAGGTCAGGTTCGGGGACAGGAACTTCTCAATTAAAAGTACCCTATAAATGATTTGTATCTATGTATCTTATCACTGTCTTAGTTCAGTCCCTGGGTTTAAACAGATCATCATGTAAAATCAGTCCAATCCACTTCTGAATACTTAATTGTTTTATCGAACCTTTTTTTGGTAACCAGACAGTATTTTGAACTCATTCGGTAGAATGCCCCATAAATGCAACATGGATATACTTTAGAGTAGTCAGTGTACAGCTTGTAGTATAGCAGTATATATTTACTATCCTCTTAAAATGAGTCAATACAAAGCCATTATTGTCCAAATATAAGGCTTTGAAAACAAGAGAACTGTGTTGTACAGTCAAGCATGTTCGTGGTTGCATCATATTTTGGGGCTGCATGTGTGGAGCTGCAGTTCATTGAGAACACCCACAAGCTCAGGGATGTTATCATGGAGGAGTGGCAGAGGAGTCGAGTAGCAACCTGTGCACCTCTGTTGAATGCCATGCCCAAAGGGATTAAGGCAGTGCCTAACACTAAATATCCACACTTTGCTCATGTTCAACGTGAAGTGTGCTCACTTGTGTTGCCACTTAATTACACAAATATGACTGAGTGTTGATTTTACGAAGACACTAACTCTATACTGCCTTCTACCAAGCATAGGTTAGGATAGGATCGACTTTAATAACACTATTACTGCCACTTATGCACAAACAGTCTTGGTCAAAAGTTAACACTTGTAAAGAACATTATGTCATGGCTGTCTTGATTTTCCAACAATTTCTTCAACTTTTATTTTTTTGTGATAGAGTGATTGGAGCACATACTTTTTGGTCACGAAAATATTCATGAAGTTTGGTTCTTTTATGAATTTATTATGGGTCTACTGAAAATGTGACCAAATCTGCTGGGTCAAAAGTATACGTCCAGCAATGTTAATATTTGGTTACATGTCCCTTGTCAAGTTTCACTGCAATAAGGTGCTTTTGGTAGCCATCCACAAGCTTCTGGTTGAAATTTTGACCACTCCTCTTGACAAAATTGGTGCAGTTCACCTAAATTTGTTGGTTTTCTGACATGGACTTGTTTCTTCAGCATTTAAGTTAGGACTTTGGGAAGGCCATTCTAAAATCTTAATTCTAGCCTGATTTAGCCATTCCTTTACCACTTTTGACGTGTGTTTGGGGTTATTGTCCTGTTGGAACACCCAACTGCGCCCAAGACTCAACCTCCGGGCTGATGACTTTAGGTTGTCCTGAATAATTTGGAGGTAAACCTCCTTTTTCATTGTCCCATTTACTCTCTGTAAAGCACCAGTTCAATTGGCAGCAAAACAGGCCCACAGCATAATACTACCACCACCATTCTTGATGGTAGATATGGTGTTCCTGGGGTTAAAGGCCTCACTTTTTCTCCTCCAAACATAGTGCTGGGTATTGTGGCCAAACAGCTCAATTATTGTTTCATCTGACCCCAAAACTTTCCTCCAGAAGGTCTTATCCTTGTCCATGTGATGTCAGATATAACAAAAATTGAGCTGTTTGGCCACAATACCTAGCGAGGCCTTTAATCCCAGGAACACTATGCATACCGTCAAGCATGGTGGTGGTAGTATTATGCTCTGGGCCTGTTTTGCTACCAATGGAACTGGTGCTTTACAGAGAGTAAATGGAACAATGAAAAAGGAGGTTTACCTCCAAATTATTCAGGACAACCTAAAGTCATCAGCCCGGAGGTTGGGTCTTGGGCGCAGTTGGGTGTTCCAACAGGACAATGACCCCACACACACGTCAAAAGTGTTAAAGGAATGGCTAAATCAGGCTACAATTAAGTTTTGGGAATGGCCTTCCCAAAGTCCTGACTTAAACAAATGGACAATGCTGAAGAAACAACTCCATGTCAGGAAAACCAACACATTTAGCGGAACTGCGCCAATTTTGTGAGGGGAATGGTCAAAAAATCGTCCAGAAGTTTGCCAGATATTAACATTGCTGTATTTATACTTTTGACCCAGCAGATTTGTTCATATTTTTAATATTCCCATAATAACTTCATAAAAGAACCAAACTTCATGAATGACCAACAAGTATGTGCTCCAATCCCTCTATCACAAAATAATAAGAGTTGTAGAAACTATTTGAAACTCAAGACAGCCATGACATTATGTTCTTTACAACTTTTGACAAGGACTGTATATTTATATATTGTTTACTAAATGATTGCACATTTTTCACACCAAGATAATAAGCACTTTTTAGGATATGTATACTGACTACTGTAAAGTAAATCTAGTTTTTATTTCCACAGTGTTGTCGTTTGAGAAGATATACCTTAATGATGTTTGCTTCTTTTCACATGTTTATTGGCTATTAAACCAAACCTGCAAGTTTATGGAATGTAAGAAGAGAGTGGAGAACTCTCAGTAAACCTAAACACATTGAGGATGCTAACTTTACTCGGAGATGTCAGCTAAGATTTAACCCCAAAAGGCTAGAATATTTCAATCATAACCCATAATAACCAAGAGATGAAGTACTTACCAGAAATTCCTGCAGCTTCTTTGCATCCTCCATCTGCAACGTGCATATGGCTCCATATATTTTCCACTTCTCTCCACAGTCTCCACACAATGTTCTCTAGTATACAGGGTGTGTATTATCTTATCCCAATTGTTTTTCAGTTTTTTTAACTGATAGCTTTGAACAATGAAGAACCCCCTTGATGCTTTGTAATATCTCCTTTTGAAGTTTTAACTGTTGGAAGCGATTGTACGGTTGTCAGGAAAGAACAAAATCATTCACTTAAATAAATAAAACTTTG
This sequence comes from Nerophis ophidion, assembly GCF_033978795.1. Classification (NCBI taxonomy): domain Eukaryota; kingdom Metazoa; phylum Chordata; class Actinopteri; order Syngnathiformes; family Syngnathidae; genus Nerophis; species Nerophis ophidion. The sequence goes on from NC_084619.1 coordinate 25,709,871, forward strand.
TTTACCTTAGAACATTTTATATTTAACCCTTGGGACAGTGTTTTTCCACATTTTTTGAGCCAAGGCACATTTTTTTCTTTAAAAAAATCCACAGGCACACCACCAGCAGAAATCGTTAAAAAACAAAACTCAGTTGACAGTAAGAAGTCGCTGTCGCAATTGATTTTAAAGCAGGGGTCTCAAACTCAATTTGCCCTAGGGGCCATTGGATGCAAAAACTGGGTGAGGCTGGGCCGCAAGAAAAGATTTCTTAAAAAATCTAACATGCACTTTTTAATGAATTCACCCTCTATGAATGGCTTTCCCGCCCTAGCAACATACTTGCCAATCCTCACAATTTTTCCGGGAGACTCCTGAATTTCAGTGCACCTCCCGACAATCTGCCAGTGCAACCATTCTCCCGAATTTTTCCCAACTTTCACCCAGCCGACTTTATTAAGGGCTGCCGTGACTGCACTGCCTTTAACGTCCTCTACAACAGTGGGTCTCAACCTTTTTTCAGTGATGTACCCCCTGTGAAATTTTTTTAAATTCAAGTACCCCCTAATCAGAGCAAAGCAGTTTTGGTTGAAAAAAAGAGACAAAGAAGTAAAATACAGCACTATGTCATCAGTTTCTGATTTATTAAATTGTATAACAGTGCAAAATATTGCTCATTTGTAGAGGTCTTTCTTGAACTATTTGAAAAAAAAGTTATGTAAATAACTAAAAAACTTGTTGAAAAATAAACAAGTGATGCAATTATAAATAAAGATTTCTACACATAGAAGTAATCATCAACTTAAAGTGCCCTCCTTGGGGATTGTAATAGAGATCCATCTGGATTCATGAACTTCATTCTAAACATTTCTTCACAAAAAAATAAATCTTTAACATCAATATTTATGGAATATGTTCACAAAAAGTCTAACTGTCAACACTGAATGTTAGATTGTTATATTATTTTTCCACAGTTTATGAACTTACATTCATACTTCATTGAAGTATTATTCAATAAACATATGTATAAAGGATTTATGAATTGCTGCTGTTTTTTAGAATGTTTTTAATAAATCTTGCTTGTCCCTTGGCATACCTTCAAGTACCTCCAGGGGTCCGCGCACCCCCAAAAGAAGACTACTGCTCCACTACATGTCATCGCGCACGCTTTTATATCACACAACCAATGTGCCGGCTCTGTATCATGTTGTGTGAGACTCGTGCAGAACAACATACATGGCTGCAAGACGTACTTCTTCAACAGCCATACACGTCACACTAAGGGTGGCCGTAAAAAAACTTTTAACACTGTTACAAATATGCGCCACACTGTGAACCCACACCAAACAAGAATGGCAAATCCTTTTTGGGAGAATTTCCACACCCTAACACAACTTAAACACAAGAGAAGAAATACCCAGAACACCTTGCAGGGCTACAATATACAACACCTCAACAGACGCAAGTAGGGTTGAGGGTGTGGGGGGTTGGTGGTAGCAGGGGTGTGTATATTGTAGCCCGGAAGAGTCAGGGCTGCATGGGATTCTGGGTAATTGTTCTGGTGTGTTTATGTTGTGTTATGATGCAATGTTCTCCCGAAATGTGTTTGTCATTCTTGTTTGGTGTGGGTTCACAGTCTGGCACATATTTGTAGCAGTGTTAATAGTTTTTTTACGGCCACCCTTAGTGTGACGTGTGTAGCTGTTGATGAAATATATCTTGCAATAACACACGTGTGTCTCACATGGTCAGATGCAACATACTACTGGGCTTGCACGCTGTTAATTCAGGATGTAGGGGGCGCTAAAGGCAGTGCCATAATGGCACTTCCTGAATATTGTTAATCTGGTAAAAATTGATTCGAGAGAATTGGTGCCCTGAAATTGAGGGATTTCCTGGGGAAATTGGGGACGTTGGTATTAAACTCGCGGACCGCACCAACATTAAATTGTTATATCAAAGCGCGGGCTGCATAATAACGTCTCATGTTTAAGACCCCTGCTTTAAAGCATAACCAAGCATGCATCAGTATAGCTCTTGTCTCAAAGTAGGTGTACTGTCACCACCTGTCACATCACTCCCTGACTTATTTGGACTTTTTTGCCTTTTTCCTGTGTGTAGTGTTTTAGTACTCGTCTTGCGCTCCTATTTTGGTGGCTTTTTCTCTTTTTTTGGTATTTTCCTGTAGCGGTTTCATGTCTTCCTTTGAGCGATGTTTCCCTGCATCTACTTTGTTTTTATGCTTCTTTGTGGGGACATCGTTAATTTTCATGTCATGTTCGGATGTACATTGTGGACGGCGTCTTTGCTCCACAGTGTGTCCTTGCTGTAATCCAGCATTCTGTTTTTTGTTTCCTTTGTAGCCAGTTCAGTTTTAGTTTCGTTCTGCATAGCCTTCCCTAAGCTTCAATGCCTTTTCTTAGAAGAACTCACTTGTTGTTTATTTTTGGTTTAAGCATTAGACACCTTTTTACCTGCACATTGCCTTCCGCTGTTTCCGACATCTACAAAGCAATTTGCTACTGGCTGCCACCTACTGATATGGAAGAGTATTACACGGTTACTCTGCCGAGCTTCAAACAGTGCAGACACTCAACAACGGCACTTTATTTGCAGACTATAATTACTGGTTTGCAAAAAATATTTTTTTAACCCAAATAGGTGAAATGAGGTAATCTCCCACGGCACACCAGACTGTATCCCGCGGCACACACTGCGGCACAGTGGTTGAAAAACACCGCCTTAGGAGACAAAAGCTGATTTTCTGTCCTTTCTGTAAGATATTGCTGTATTTTGGCCATACTTTTTCTTGTGTCATTCTGTTGTATTTTCTACCGCTTGTCCCTCTTGGGTTGCAGGTGTGGCAGGAGCCTTACCTCGCTGCATTCGGGCAGAAATGTTAAATAAAAAATTTCAGCGGTCAATTCAACAATACCCCAATGCCAAAACAAGACATAAAAGTCCTTTATTTTTCAAAGGGAATAAAAACGTTTTGTATTTTTATTTTTTTTTTAATTTCTCAAATATACCTCCAGCTCTAAACAAAAATACCAAACTTTTTTTTTTACATTTTTGATCAAATGTCACAGTTTCAATTAGTATAAAGTTAACAACACAAGCTATTTTACAAGTTTGAACCTGTGACATTATCTGATTTAAAGGCCATTAAAATAAAAATGTTAAATAATTTATTGGTTGATAACTTTGTTTAGGACTGATGTTTATTGAGAAATTTGTATTTAAAAAAAAATATATATATATTTATATATATATACATATATATATTCCTGAAGGAATCAATAAAGTACTATATATATATATATATATATATATATATATATATATATATATATATGTATCTCGATTGGATTATCCAGAGAATAGTGCTCGATACCGTGGTAGAGCGCAATATGTAGGTGTGGGAAAAAATCACAAGACTACTTCATCTCTACAGATCTGTTTCATGAGGGGTTCCCTCAATCATCAGGAGATTTTAATGGAAGCATTCACATACAATGGTTTATATAGGGCACAGAGTGGGTGGGTACAGGCAGGCGTAGGGTGTGGTGATTGGCTCATGTGTTACCTAGGAGGTGTTTCCTTCTGTGGCGGCATGTTGAAATAATTTCACTGCGCTTGTTGACTGGCAGTGTACCGCGCCTCGCCAAGGAGCAGCGAGAACACCAAGAAGCGCATATGCCAAATCTTCAAAGAAAACGGCCTACGGATCACGATTGAAGCCAACAAGCAAACCGTCAACTTCCTCAACGTCACTTTCAACCTGAGAAATAACAGCTACCAACCATTCACGAAACCCAACACAACACTCCAATACGTGCACCATGACAGCAACCACCCACCCACCACCACGAAAAGAATACCTACCGGAATTAATAAAAGGCTATCGATGCTGTCATCTAGCAAAGCTGAATTCGACCAAGCAACCCCCCCGTACCAGAAAGCACTTGATGAAAGCGGATACAACTTCACCCTCACCTATGAACCCACTCCAGGAAACCAACCAAAAAAGAGCAGAAAACGAAACAACATCTGGTACAATCCGCCATTCAGCAAAGACGTCTCAACCAACATCGGCCGCAAGTTCCTCACTCTGATCGACAAACACTTCCCCAAAGGCAACACCCTAAGAAAAATATTCAACAAGAACAACATTAAATTGAGCTACAGCTGTATGAATAACATGCAACAAATCATTTCAAACCACAACAAAGCAATTGCTAAAGGACTGCCTACCCCCAGACTAAACGACTCTGAAACCAATAATGAATGTAACTGTCGCAAGAAACCTGATTGCCCTCTCAACGGAAGGTGCTTACGGACATCAGTCGTTTACCAAGCAAAGGTAATACGCAAGGACATTAACACATCCGACACGTACGTAGGATTAACCGAAGGAGCGTTCAAAACAAGATGGAATAATCACAACGCCTCCTTTAGAAACCAGACTTTGCAGAATTCTACAGAACTCAGCAAACACATTTGGAACCTCAAAGACAACAATGTTGAATATTCAATAACATGGCAAATTCTTGCATCCAGCACACCTTACAACAGTGGTAATAAAAGATGCAACCTATGCTTAAAAGAGAAACTGTTTATTATATATCATCCCGATCTATCATCCCTCAACAAGCGCAGTGAAATTATTTCAACATGCCGCCACAGAAGGAAACACCTCGTAGGTAACACATGAGCCAATCACCACACCCTACGCCTGCCTGTACCCACCCACTCTGTGCCCTATATAAACCATTGTATGTGAATGCTTCCATTAAAATCTCCTGATGATTGAGGGAACCCCTCATGAAACAGATCTGTAGAGATGAAGTAGTCTTGTGATTTTTTCCCACACCTACATATATATATATGTATGTATATATTACACCTTTCAAAAACTGAAGGACTTGTATGTCCTATTTGGCATTAAATATAATTAAAATCAAGGAGGGTATTACCACTAAATAATAAATATATGATACAGTTGTCCCTTGACTAATACATTTTATTTGCAATGCAATTATGCTGATTTGTTATCTTTTGAAAACACAGTGTTACAGTACCTCCATTTTTGTTTGTGTAACCCGCTCCAAAACATTAATCGAAGACGGACTCATATGAAAACTGTATACATTTTTCCAATAGGAAATCATGTAAATATAATTAATCCATTCCAGACACCCATTGATATTACCATAAAAAAAAATTCACGGAGAATAATTACAGTTTTCTCTGTAGAAAACAATGTGAAATACATATAAATGACGAATGAAATGTTTAACATCTCTTTTTTTTTTGTCAGAGGGGTCAGCTATCTTAGTACAGTGGAACCTAGATTTACGAAACTAATTAGTCCTAAACATAACAAATTGCTTAGTGAAGCTAATTTCTCAAACAATGAAAATATGAATAACGGGTTCCGGCCTTGACAAAACACAATATTTGAGTAAAGGTTTCAACACTTTGAACACAACATAAAAGGCTACACAGTACTGTATATCTAACAAACATAACAAGGGGTTACTGTAAGGACGTTCTCTTTAATAACAAAGTCAACACAACAACAAAACAAGATGAACTGTCCTCATTCGCAGCCGCCCTGCTGACACGCGCACACCCTGTTAGTAGCATTGTGGTGCACTCACAGTTTGGAATTATAAAAATCCTTAACTTTAACAGCCAGATTGCTACAATAGTTAGGAATACAAAATTAAGAATATATATTACTAAAGATTTACCTTGTTGGTTAATCTTTTTGGGAGGAGTAAAGGGAGGCAGGGTCGATAACGCTGTAGATACTTCCTGAATGTTTCAAACCACACAGCAGTTGTCTGTTGCTTTGTTGGACTCATTTTGAGCTAGCAAAACTGAAAACTACTGTAAAAAGGACTAAACAAACAAAGTAAAAGCATTTAAGTCTCACCTTAAAACTAATTTGTATACTCTAGCCTTTAAATAGACCTCCTTTTTAGACCAGTTGATCTGCCGCTTCTTATCTTTTTCTCCTCTGTCCCCCCCTCCCTTGTGGAGGGGGTCCGGTCCGATGACCATGGATGAAGTACTGGCTGTCCAGAGTCGGGACCCAGGATGGACCACTCGTCGGGACCCAGGATGGACCGCTCGCCTGTGTATCGGTTGGGGACATCTCTATGATGCTGATCTGACTCCGCTTAGGATGGTTTGCTGTGGACAGGACTTTTGCTGCTGTCTTGGATCCGCTTTGAACTGAACTCTCGCGGCTGTGTTGGAGCCACTATGCATTAAACTTTCACAGTATCATGTTAGACCCGCTCAACATCCATTGCTTTCGGTCCCTTAGAAGGGGGGGTTGCCCACATATGAAGTCCTCTCCAAGGTTCTCATAGTCATCATTGTCACTGGCGTCCCACTGGGTGTGAGTACTCCTTGGCCACTGGGTGTGAGTTTTCCTTGCCCTTATGTGGGTTCTTCTGAGGATGTCGTAGTCGTAGTGGTTTGTACAGTCCTTTGAGACATTTGTGATTTAGGGCTATATAAATTAACATTGATTGATTGATTGAAATAAAATGTATGCAAAGTAGCAACAATGAGCTGACAAGGAGCACCGGCGATCAATAATCCCACCCCCAATGGATGTGCTACCGGGCACAAAATGGTTGCACTGCGAATCACACAATGGGTGTATGAAACATTCATTACACGTAGATAATAGTCAAACTCCCAAAGCATATTTGTATTCTGTCTGTGGTTCGTAAATTGAAAAGTACACACAATAACTTTGTGGTTAGAGTGTCCGCCCGGAGATGGGTAGGTCGTGAGTTCCAACCCGGCCGAATCATACCAAAGACTATAAAAATGGGACCCATTACCTCCCCGCTTGCCACTCAAGGGGTTAGAATTGGGGGTTAAATCACCGAAATAATTCCCGAACGCGGCCACCCCTGCTGCTCACTGCTCCTCACCTCCCAGGGGGTGGACCAAGGGGATGGGTGAAATGCAGAGGGTAATTTCACACCGCCAAGTGCAGGGGTCGGGAACCTTTTTGGTTGAGAGAGCCATGAAAGCCAAATATTTTAAAATGTATTTCCGTAAGAGCCGTATAATATTTTTAACACCGAATACAACTGTCAAGTTCAAACACTGATGACATCTATTAAACAGACAAGAAGCAAGGAATTAAACAGAGACAGGATTCAATTTAGCTCAATGAGGAGAAACCCGTAAAACTGCACCCTTGTACAGTGTCGTCCCAGGCTCTGACAAGAGAATTCTACATTCTCTTTTATTTGGACTTTCCCTGATTACAACAACTAAATGCATGCATCTCTTATTATTTTTAATAATATTGTTATTCTGAAGCTAACCAATAATAAATCAAATAATTTTGACCATTCATGCAACATTTTGAACAGGTGCGATAGAAATGGATGGATGGATTAAAATGCATGAGAATGTTTTATATTTTGAAAGTTATTTTTAACACTGTGATTAATAGCGGAATTATTAATTACTTATCGTGCTAAGCAACATCAACTAAGATTTATCTAAGAGCCAGATGCAGTCATCAATAGAGCCACATCTGGCTCTAGAGCCATGGGTTCCCTACCCCTGGCATAGTGTGTGTGAGAGACGATCAGTGGTACTTGAACTTTAATAAGGGGTTTGTAAGTCAAGGTTCCACAGTACTTTTCTCACTTCTTTATCAATGTGCTAGTACTCACAACTTTCTTTGGCCCCAGGGTGGCTTATTTTTTGCAGCCCAACTGAATAAAAAGAGTTAATGATTCATTGTTTGGGTACATGACTGCGCGGGATAATACAGTACGCAGGCAAACTTTGTTACTAACTATACACACGCAGTACTTTGTTACATGCAATATTTGGGGGTACGACAATGACGGTGTGCAAAAACTGTGGCGAGCTATTGGTGAAAAAGTGAGATGCCGCTCTAAGTTTTAAAATACTTTATATTCTGATCCAACTTTTTACATCGTAAAAAACTGGGTCAAGGTGAGACTATTGACTCATCACAATTGAACACATTAAATTCTGGCTTACAAAATGAATGAATGCATGCAGTATGAGGGCTCTCTTTGAGACAGGCGTTATCTCATGACTGAAGTCTCATACGCTCCAATTGTATCACTTCAAAAACCTCAGCTCCCCTTTTTTCTGCTTCCTGCACAGCGCCAGAGAGTCATATCTTCCCCAGTCGGCTCGTCTGATAGCCCACCAGTGTCTCCCACCCCCTCGCCGAATGACTTTTCATTGGGACGCGTGCGGCTCTTTTGCGGGGTCCCCATTGCTGTGTGTGAACCCCCCGGCTCGTGCAGTCGTTGCCCCCGTGCCACCAGCAGCGTCCTGGCAGTTTGTTCCTGTCTGTCAGCAGCCCTGGGCTATAAAGTCACTGTTATCTCCACAGTTAAGTGCAGGCCAGAGACGGAGGGTGAGCTCAAAGTGAGGCAGCAGAGACACGCTGTCCCGCCTGGCACCACAGCACACAGGAAGCGGGGCTACGCCGTGTCCCCCTGTCTGGCCCCGGAGCCCTCCTTGCTCCATAACCCAGGCGTTAATGCGGGGAGACCCTCGGCCAAATTACTCTCTAATTTCCCTTCAGGACGCAAACGATCCCATCGGCCCTTGAGAATCAGACTGAGGATTTGTTCAAAGTGGTTTGTTTTGTCTTGTCCCCTCACGCCGCGCTCCAATTCCATCACTCAAGTTCTAGTTTTCGGCTCACGGCCAGTAAATTGGGGGATTTGAGAAAGAGGCGTTTAAAGAGGCCCCGAGAGGATAAAAGCTGCAGCCTTTAAAAAAACAAAAAATACATCAGAATTTACGCTGTCCTGTTGTGTGCAGGACAGCTCCAGTTGTCAAACCTGAGTTCCCATCATCATTTTGTCATGATGTCATCATCTGAGCTCTCGGGGCTCTTTGCGGCACATTTTCAGACCTGTAGCTCCCGTCAGGGGATTAATTGGGTGACTAATGCTCTTTGAAGACAAACTGACGCAGCTGATCAGCTCCCGCTCACACATAAACAATCATGCACCCAGATGCTTCACAGCCGAGACTTGAATATTAATAATCCTGCAGCATTTTCACAATCTGAAATGTTCTTTCACTCTGGAATGTTTTTGCAGCTTGTTATTTCTGTCAAACCAACTCTAATATCAAAATGTTACAGAAGTACGGCACACGTACAATATTATACCCCCTTGATGACCCTTAAAGGCCTACTGAAATGAGATTTTCTTATTTAAACGGGGATAGCAGGTCCATTCTATGTGTCATACTTGATCATTTTGCGATATTGCCATATTTTGCTGAAAGGATTTAGTAGAGAACATCGACGATAAAGTTCGCAACTTTTGGTGCTGATAAAAAAGCCTTGTCTTTACCGAAAGTCGCAGACGATGACATCACTAGGGTGAGGGCTCCTCACGTCCTCACATTGTTTTTAATGGGAGCCTCCAGCAGTATGAGCTATTCGGAACGACAAAACGACAATTTCCCCAATCGTTTGAGCGAGGATGAAAGATTTGTGGATGATGATATTGATAGCGAAGGATTAGAAAAAAAAAAGGCGATTGCATTGGGACGGATTCAGATGTTTTTAGACACATTTCCTCGGAAAATTCTGGGAAATCCCTTATTTTTCTATTGTGTTGCTAGTGTTTTAGTGAGATTAAATAGTACCTGATAGTCGGAGGACTGTGTCTGAGGGAAGTCGACGGCAGACACAAGGATGGCGCAAACTCCACAGATCTCTGGTAAGAGGCGACTTTTTAACACAATTTTTTCAACGAAACCTGCCGGTTGACATGTTCGCTTAACTGCTCTGATCCATAGTAAAGCTTCACCTCCGGGAATTTTAAACAAGGAATCACCGTGTTTTTGTGTGGCTAAAGCTTCCCAACTCCGTCTTTCTACTTTGACTTCTCCATTATTAATTGAACAAATTGCAAAAGATTCAGCAACACAGATGTCCAAAATACTGTTTAATTGCGCGATGAAAAGAGATGACTTTTAGCCGCAAATAGTGCTGCGCTAATATTTCCTTACACTCCGTGACGTCACGCGCACACGTCCTCATTCGGCGACGTTTTCAACAAGAAACTCCGTGGGAAATTTAAAATTGTAATTTAGTAAACTAAAAAGGCCGTATTGGCATGTGTTGCAATGTTAATATTTCATCATTGATATATAAACTATCAGACTGCGTGGTCGGTAGTAGTGGGTTTCAGTAGGCCTTTAAAGGACCCAAAGCATCTTCCATCCATCAATTTTCTACCGCTTGTCCCTTTTGGGGTCGTGGGGGGTGTTGGAACTTATCTCAGCTGCATTCGGACAAGTCGACCCCCTAAAGCATCTTGATGACCAAAATCTCAATAACAAATTTTCTAATATATTGTTTTTTTGCCCGGCAGTCATTTTCCATCATCCATCCATCCATATTCTACCGCATGTCCCTTTTGGGGTTGCGGGGGGTGCTGCAACCTACCTCAGCTGCATTCTTCAATTACGAAACCCAAAACCATTTAAATTGGCATTTTGTGTAATTCGTAAATAAAAACAGAATACAATGGTTTGCAAATCCTTTTCAACTTATATTCAATTGATTAGAGTGCAAAGACAAGATATTTAATGTTTGAACTGAGGAACTTAATTTTTTTTTGTGCAAATAATCATTAACTTTGAATTTAACGGCAGCAACACATTGCAAAAAAGTTGGCAGAGGGGGCATTTTTACCACTGTGTTACATAGCCTTTCCTTTTGACAACACTCAGTTAACGTTTGGAAACTGAGGAGACCCAATTTTTTAAGCTTTTCAGGTAGAATTATTTCCCATTCTTGCTTGATGTACAGCTTCAGTTCTTCAACGGTCCGGGGTCTTTGTTGTGGTATTTTAGGCTTAATATTGCGCCATACATTTTTAATGGGAGACAGGTCTGGACTACAGGCAGGCCAGTCTAGTACCTGCACTCTTTTACTACGAAGCCACGCTGTTGTAACACGTGGTTTGGCATTGTCTTGCTGAAATAAGCAGGGGGGTCCATGATAGCGTTGCTTGGATGGCAACATATGTTGCTCCAAAACCTGTATGTACCTGTTTGATGGGCATTCCTCAACTTTGTCAGTCTTTTTTGCCACTTGTACCAGCTTTTTTGAAACATGTTACAGACATCAAATTCCAAATGAGCTAATATTTGCAAAAAAAAAAAAGTTTTCAAGTTCCAATGTTAAGTATCTTGTCTGCAGTCCATTAAAATAAATATAGATTGAAAATGATTTGCAAATCATTGTATTTTGTTTTTATTTACGATTTACACAACATGCCAACTTCACTGTTTTGTGTTTTGTAGTTAACTGTACTTGGAACGCCCCCTTTCCATCGCCAGACTCGATAGGCCCCTCCCTTTTGGCGTGAAATCATCTACAGAACTGGTGCCCATGTTCCCATATAAACATCCATCCATCCATTTTCTACCGCTTATTCCCTTTAGGGGTCACGGGGGGCACTGGTGCCTATCTCAGCTACAATCGGGCGGAAGGCGGTGTACACCCTGGACAAGTCGCCACCTCATCGCAGGGCCAACACAGATAGACAGTGTGAATAAAAACATGTAAAACTATTATTTTCATCACTAAATTGCATGTTTTGGTGGCCATGACCCATTATTACTTTAAAACTGATACGACTCACAATGTGAGTAAAAACTAAATATAAAAGAATGGCCATTTCCAGACTTCCCTGCTTTTCCACAGAGGTCATATCCTGTGTTTCCTCATGCTCCTTCAGTACTTGAGGAAACATCAGTAGAAGCATTTAAGTCTCACCTTAAAATTCATCTGTCTAGCCTTTAAATAGACCTCCTTTTTAGACCAGTTGATCTGCCGCTTCTTTTCTTTCTCCTATGTCCCCCCCTCCCTTGTGGAGGGGGTCCGGTCCGATGACCATGGATGAAGTACTGGCTGTCCAGAGTCGAGACCCAGGATGGACCGCTCGTCGGGACCCAGGATGGACCGCTCGCCTGTATCGGTTGGGGACATCTCTACGCTGCTGATCCGCCTCCGCTGGAGATGGTCTCCTGTGGACGGGACTCTCGCTGCTGTCTTGGATCCGCTTGAACTGAACTCTCGCGGCTGTGTTGGAGCCACTACGGATTGAACTTTCACAGTATCATGTTAGACCCGCTTGACATCCATTGCTTTCAGTCCCCTAGAGGGGGGGGGTTGCCCACATCTGAGGTCCTCTCCAAGGTTTCTCATAGTCAGCATTGTCACTGGCGTCCCACTAGATGTGAATTCTCCCTGCCCACTGGGTGTGAGTTTTCCTTGCCCTTTTGTGGGTTCTTCCGAGGATGTTGTAGTCGTAATGATTTGTGCAGTCCTTTGAGACATTTGTGATTTGGGGCTATATAAATAAACATTGATTGATTGATTGATTGAGAAGAGGACACAAAGTGGAATACTTGCGGCATACCTTCTCAGTCTTTTGTTTTTTAAAGTCTGGTCTGTTCTTCTTTGTTTTTCTGCAGGTTCTCACTCAGTCTTCGTCCCCTCAAGGTTACGCCTGATTTTCAGGATCACATTTGGCTTGAGTCTTTTGAAAACCCTTTTGCTATGAAGTCAGAATCATTAAAATGATCGCTGCAAATTATTCTTTTCTTGCTTGGTCTGTCCCATTTTGTGTGAGTCAATTTGACGAGAGAGGTCCATGCTTTCCTCATATTCCCAACATTTGGAAACATATGCAGGCAGACTCTTTTTTTAGTTGTATTGCTACAACCTGCAACAACGCATCTATCAGACATATTTGATGATTTCTTAAAAATTTGACACAGAAACATAATGATTTACTCACTAAAATGTTATAGTGTATTTTTATATATATTTTATGAATATATAAACACTTTTCAGTGTGACGCTGTGCATTTATCATTTGGTTAGATCATCACCACTCTCTTTGTGTCAATCAAAACTAACCAAAACCTTATTTTAACAATAGCAGACATTTAGGTATAACTCTTATTTTGGATCTTAATTCATTTCATTGAATCTGTGCTTGTTGTAATCTTTTAAAGTTAAAGTTAAAGTACCAATGATTGTCACACACACACTAGATGTGGCGAAATTATTCTCTGCATTTGACCCATCACCCTTGAACACCCCCTGGGAGGTGAGGGGAGCAGTGGGCAGCAGCAGTGCCGCGCCTGGGAATCATTTATGGTGATTTTACAAATAAACCTACATTTCTGTCTATTTTTTAATATCGGCTTGATCTATTCAAGGTATGCATTTACTAAAACACGTCCAAACTTGATCGCTCACAAAGCTGATTTACAAAGTAGGAGTGCTGACGAGCCTTGCGATGAGGTGGCGACTCGTCCAGGGTGTACACCGCCTTCCGCCTGATCGTAGCTGAGATAGGCACCAGCGCCTCCCCAGACCCCAAAGGGAATAAGTTGTAGAAAATGGATGGATGGATGTAGTGCTGACGGGGCGGTTTAGCTCGGTCGGTAGAGTGGCCGTGCCAGCAACTTGAGGGTTGCAGGTTCGATTCCCGCTTCTGCCAACCTAGTCACTGCCGTTGTGTCCTTGGGCAAGACACTTTACCCACCTGCTTCCAGTGCCACCCACACTGGTTTGAATGTAACTTAGCTATTGGGTTTCACTATGTAAAGCGCTTTGAGTCACTTGAGAAAAAGCGCTATATAGATATAATTCACTTCACTTCACTTCACGTCCATGATAACGTTGCTTGGATGACAACATATGTTGCTCCAAATCCTGTATGGACCTTTCAGCATTAATGGTGCCCTCACAGATGTGTAAGTTACCCATGCTTTGGCCACTAATACACCCCCATACCATCACAGATGCTGGCTTTTGAACTTTGCGCCTATAACAATCCGAATGGTTATTTTCCTCTTTGTTCTGGAGGACACCACGCCCTCTGTTTCCAAATATAATTTGAAATGTGGATTCGTCAGACCACAGAATACATTTCCGCTTTGCATCAGTCCAGCTTAGGTGAGCTTGGGCCCAGCCAAGCCGGCGGCGTTTCAGGATATTTGTCAGGCTTGCTGACAGTTTGTTTGTGTTTTAGTTTCTCCTCTGTCGTTTAGTATTTCCTGTCCTTAGTTCCTGTCTTGTGCTCTTATTTTGTCAGCTTTCTGTCTTGTTCCCTGACTGCTGTGTTCCTCCTCAGCTGCGGCTGATTGGCACCTGGTCACACCTGTTGCCAATCAGCCCGCTCCTATTTGTACCTGCTTTGTCTTGTGTCAGTTGTTGGATCATTGTATTGTCGTTGCCACATGTCACTCTTGTCGTGCTACCCGTCGTGTTGATGTGATCATTTCAGCTATTACCTGTTGTGCTACATTTTGTCCTGGTCGTCATAGCGGTAAGCTGTTCTTGTTAGCCATTAGCTATTTCCAGTTTTTCTGTGTGCTATCCACTAGCTTCCATGCTGAAGTTCCTTTTTGTTTTCTAGCTCCCAGTGCTAGCTCCCTTAGTTTGTTATACCTCACCCGTGAGTGCATTTTGTTTGTTCTTGTTTAGTTTTAATTAAATCATGTTTTCATATCCAATGCCTGCCTCCATCTCTGCATCTTGGGTTTCGACAACAAATAACTTTGACAATATTGTTGATAAATGGGTTTGGCTTTGCATAGTAGATTTTTAACTTGCACTTACAGATGTAGCGACCAACTGTAGTTACTGACAGTGGTTTTATGAAGTGTTCCTGAGCCCATGTCGTGATATCCTTTAAACATTGATGTCGCTTTTTGATTCAGTACCGCCTGAGGGATCAAAGGTCCGTAATATCATCGCTTACGTGCAGTGATTTCTCCAGATTCTCTGAACTTTTTGATAATTTTACAGACCGTAGATGGTAAAATCCCTAAATTCCTTGCAATAGCTCGTTGAGAAATGTTGTTCTTGAACTGTTTGACAATTTGCTTACAAATTGGTGACCCTCACCACATCCTTGTTTGTGAATTACTTAGCATTTCATGGAAGCTGCTTTTATACCCAATCATGGCACATACCTGTTCCCAATTAGCCTGCACACCTTTGGGATGTTCCATACAAGTGTTTGATGAGCATTCCTCAACTTTATCAGTATATATTGCCACCTTTCCCAACTTCTTTGTCACGTGTTGCTGGCATCAAATTCTAAAGTTAATGATTATTTGCAAAAAAAAAAAAAAAAGTTTATTAGTTTAAACATCAAATATGTTGTCTTTGTAGCATATTCAACTGAATATGGGTTGAAAATGATTTGCAAATCATTGTATTCCGTTTATATTTACATCTAACACAATTTCCCAACTCATATGGAAACGGGATTTGTACATGCAAACTGGCACAGGTATGCACAAACGGCTGTGAGTAAGGAGGCGATCATGCTGCAAAGACAAACTATGCACAGACAATCCTCCGTGTGTCTCAATATTGGGACTTTTAGAATTAAAAATATTAGACAAGTTTTCTATCTGGCTATACCATTTTAAAGCTGCTGGATGACTTAATATTCTTGCAACATGCATTTTCTTTGCATTTCACCGCACCATTACAGTTCTTCCCGTTGCCATGGATGTGCAGTAAAAGAGTGTCCTAATTGGCACAGCCGGTAACACAGGCAAACACGTCATTTAAATATAGCGGATTGCACCACTTTTGCTCTTGTTATCAATGGCGCATGCAGTTTTAGTAGATTACCCGCAACACGCCCACCAATAGTACACACAATTAAGTTCAGTTCAGTTCATTTATTTATTGCATTCATAGAAAATCAAAGAAAGGAAGAAAAATAAATATAAAAAAATAACATATTTCTTAAAGCAGATTATGAATGAAAAGGAGCAGAAAGTAGTTAAAAACTAAATATTTTTAAATCATCATGATTTTTAAGTTTTTTCAAATACAGAAATAGATGTACATTGTTCAATTCCACTTTCAAGTTTGTTCCATAAACTAACACCTTTGATTGAAATACTTATGTCCATTATCACTGTTCTAAATGTAAATTTAGTAAAGATCTCATTTCCTTTCAGATTATAATTCATTTCTCTTTTTACAAATCTGTTTTGAATATTGTACGGTAGAATTGTTGCATGTGCTTGCACGTGGTTTTTAGGATATTACAGTCTACTGGTTCATGAAATGTTTCTACATTTAATTTAAAGGCCTACTGAAACCCACTACTACCGACAACGCAGTCTGATAGTTTATATATCAATGATGAAATATTAACATTGCAACACATGCCAATACGGCCTTTTTAGTTGACTAAATTGCAATTTTAAATTTCCCGCGAAGTGTCCTGTTGAAAACGTCGCGGTATTATAACGCGAATGATGACGCGTGCGTTTGACGTCACCGGTTGTAGCGGACATTTTTTTCCAGCCCGATCCAAGCTATAAGTAGTCTGCTTTAATCAAAGTATTCTGGACATCTGTGTTGCGGAATCCTTTGCAATTTGTTCAATTAATAATGAAGTCAAAGTAGAAAGATTGAGGTGGGAAGCTGTGTATTGCGGCTGCCTTTAGCCACACAAACACAGCCGGTGTTTCCTTGTTTAAAATTCCCGAAGGTGAAGCTTTACTACGGAACAAAGCGGTCAGGCGAACATGGTTACCGACGACATGTCAACCGGCAGGTTTCGGTGAGGAAATTGTGGTAATAAGTCGGCTCTTACCGTAGTTATGAGCGGAGCTTGCGTCCACCACACCCGTGGCCACAACCCTGCGACGTTCAGGCACAATATAATCTCACCAAAACACTAGTAACACAATAAGCAGATAAGGGATTTTCCAGAATTATCCCAGTAAATGTGTCTAATAACATCTGAATCACTCCCACTGCTCTCCACTTTTTTTTTCTCTAGTCCTACACTCTCACTATCCTCATCCACAAATCTTTCCGCCTCGGTCAAATTAATGGGGAAATTGTCGCTTTCTCGGTCCAAATCGCTTTAGCTGCTGGTGTCCATGATTGTAAACAATGTGAGGAGGTGAGGAGCTCTACAACCTGTGACGCCACACGCACATCGTCTGCTACTTCCAGTAAAGGCAAGGCTTTTTTTATTAGCGACCAAAAGTTGCGAACTTCATCGTGGATGTTCTCTACTCAATCCTTTCAGCAAAAATATGGCAATATCGCAAAATGATCAAGTATGACACATAGAATAAGAATAAATAAGAAAACATCATTTCAGTAGGCATTTAACTATTGGGTTTCTACCATGAATTGATTAACGTGGACCCCGACTCAAACAAGTTGAAAAACATATTCGGGTGTTACCATTTAGTGGTCAATTGTATGGAATATGTACTGTACTGTGCAATCTACTAATAAAAGTTTCAATCAATCAATCAATCAAAGTGGGTTCCCTGTATCCATTTCCAGTAATGAATTTTACAGCTCTCTTCTGCAGAAGCAAAATTGGGTTTAAGAAAGTTTTACCTGCACTAGCCCATATGGAACAATCAGTGAGTTATACAAAATATACAATGCTTTTTGATTTCCCAATTCCTTCACGTTGTACAAAACAGAAATAGTTTTCGATACTTTAGTCTTTGTATCATTTATATATGACTTCCATGACAGATGTTCATCAATCATAACACCCAAAAATTTGATCTGTGTTATTTGAATCTCAACTCCTTCGACATATAATGAGCCATCCACACTTTTTCTACTACTGCAAAAATCATACATTTAGTTTTACTGGTATTCAGTGAGAATATATTTTCATCAAACCATCTTTTAATTTTGACAAATTCCTTTTCAACCAGCTCTAAATCATCTCTCATTTTTTGTCCCGAATAAAACTAAAGGTTGAGTCGTCCACCATGAAATAGACTTAAAGGGGAACATTATCACCAGACCTATGTAAGCGTCAATATACACTTTGATGTTGCAGAAAAAGGACCATATATTTTTTTAACCGACTTCCTAACTCTAAATGGGTGAATTTTGGCGAATTAAACGCCTTTCTATTATTCGCTCTCAGTATTCTTATTCCTCCAAACACGACGAGTTGAGTTTATACCAAAAAGTTCTATTTTGGTTTCATCTGACCACATGACATTCTCCCAATCCTCTGCTGTATCATCCATGTATCCATTTTGGTATAAACTCAACTCGTCGTGTTTGGAGGGAGAAGATAATGAGTTGCATCCCAAGAACACCATACCTACTGTGAAGCATGGGGGTGGAAACATCATGCTTTGGGGCTGTTTTTCCGCTAAGGGGACAGGACGATTGATCCGTGTTAAGAAAAGAATGAACGGGGCCATGTATCGTGAGATTTTGAGCCAAAACCTTCTTCCATCAGTGAGAGCTTTGAATGGTTGACCAAATACTTATTTTCCACCATAATTTACAAATAAATTCTTAAAAATTCCTACAATGTGAATTCCTGGATTTTTTCACATTCTGTCTCTCACAGTTGAAGTGTACCTATGATGAAAATTACAGACCTCTGTCATCATTTTAAGTGGGAGAACTTGCACAATCGGTGGCTGACTAAATACTTTTTTGACCCACTGTAAATTATAAATGTTCGATAACTAAATCTATGATGCTCTTTATAAACGTCATATTTGTCTCTACATAATCACTTGAGGTCTTATTTGGATATAGCTTCACAATGTATAATACTTCAATCTTGTTTACAGTTTATTATAGTTTCTCCAGTTTTAATTATTAACTTGATTTTTGGTATTCGTTTAGCCAAGGTAGGGTCGATGTTTACAAATAAATTATTAAATTAATTTACTACATCATCGTTGTCGTAAATATCTTTATTATTTTTGTTGAAATGATTTTATACTTTATGTTATGCTTTTCCTTGTTTTAGAATGCTGTTAACTAAGGGCGTGGTGCAGTCTGTAGAGAGACCGTGCCAGCAACTTTAGGGTTTCAGGTTCAATCCCCGGCTCTGCCATCCAAGTCATTTTCGCTGTGTCTTTGGGCAAGACACCAGCGCCACTCACACTGGTGTATGAATGTGTATGAATGTTGAGTGGTGGTCTGGGGGTCCGAAGGCGGACACTGGCAGCTCCGCTTACCCCCACAGTATAATAGCGATTAAGAGTAACATAAATATATTCAAAACAAAACACACATTTCTGAAGGATTACAATTACAATACCGTATTTCACGATAGTGTTGTCCCGATACCAATATTTTGGCACTGGTACCGGTACCAAAATGTATTGCGATACTTTTCAATACTTGGTCCAGGGATCACAAAAAATGCCATTATTGGCTTTATTTTACCAAAATATCTTACGGTACATTAAACATATGTTTCTTATTGCAAGTTTGTCCTTAAATAAAATAGTGAACTTACTAGACAACTTGTCTTTTATTAGTAAGTAAGCAAACAAAGACTCCTAATTTAGTCTGCGGACATATGCAGTAACATATTGTGTCATTTATCATTCTACTATTTTGTCAAAATTATTAAGTGGTAGAAAATGAATTTTTAATCTACTTGTTAATTTTCTGTTAATATCCGCTTACTTTCTCTTTTAACGTGTTCTATTTGCACTTCTGTTAAAATGTAATAATCACTTATTCTTCTGTTGTTTGATACTTTACATTAGTTTTGGGTGATACCACAAATTTGGGTATCAATCTGATACCAAGTCGTTACAGGATCATACATTGGTCATATTCAAAGTCCTCATGCAGCGACATATTTCCTGAGTTTATAAACATAATATAATTTAAAAATGTTGTGATACCAAAAAATATCGATATAATCATAGTAGTATTGACTAAATACGCTCCTGTACTTAATATCTTTACAGAAGATGTCAGGTGTAGATCCACCAATGGACTTTGTTTACATTTTGACGCCGGTGAGCACTGGTGTGTAGTGAAACATATTTAGCTATTTCTCGTCCTGCAGGGATGATACTTGTAAGAAATGTACTTCATTTGTCGCCATGGAGACAACGATTAGTGACTTAGAGGTAGCTAAAACACTGCCGTTAGCCGTTAACTAACTTGCTTAAAGCACCTCTACCTGAAGGCGTTTCAGTGTTATAACTTCATCTTTATCATTATTTTTAAGCCAAAATATGTCCATTCTATTTTTGCTGTCTACACACTGTGTCTGCTTGTAAGTACTCTGGGATTTTGCGCTGCCAAACATGCTCGTCGGCTTGTGATGACACGATGTGACGACGACAGGGTGCGGGAGGGTGTCAGACCGGTACTTTTTAGAGGCGGTATAGTACCGAATATGATTCATTCGTATCCCGGTACTATACTATTCCCGGTATACCGTACAACCCTATTTCACGATAAAGTCACATTTTAGCCAGTTGGAATTAGCATCAATATATTATTTTTTCTGGTGTTCAGGATTGTTTATTTTAATTTTTTTTTTATTGTATCTTTATATATTAAATCAGATCAATGAGCAAAACACCTTTCTTATTCAAATATTGCATTTTATAATTATGTAATTTATATTCCCTGGGGATGCTAATGGAACCGATTCTGTGCAATGGCCTTTATAACAACAAGTTACGTTTGTGTGGTTTACTAGAATACAACTGGTATAGACTTAAAAACTGACGCTAGAACCCATTTATCACAACTTGTATATATTCTTAGACAGAAATAATGTTATATCTGCATACCATTGCCTGTTAGATAAGTATGTTTCAGTTGGCTTTAATGAACAGATGTTTTTCATGGCTCATTATTATCTTCTATCCTTAGTAACGCAACACATTTTTCTCTCTCCTTTGGATGAGGTTCAGGTTTGGGCAATAAAAGAGAAATATCTCCCCTCTTATTCGGAAAAAAGAAAGTATTAATGTGAACCCATTTTAATACTCTGACAATTTACCAGCGCAGCACTAACATGACATGCCACAAAGGGCAATGTGAACAACTAGGGGAATGTGCCGTTATATTAATATCACTGACAGAACAGGAAGGGGCTAGGATATTTATATTTTCATAGGAAGCGTCTTGTCATTCATTGATTGCCGTTTTATGCAAAATGGGGCTCCACAAGGATTGCAGCTCCCTGAACACACACACACACTACACACAAGCGACTGACCCCACTGGCTGGAATCTGTATATTGGAGATAAAGACCACTTTAAGGTACATCTGGATCATACTTGCCAACCCTCCCGGATTTTCCGGGAGACTCCCAAAATTCAGCGCCTCTCCCAAAAACCTCCCGGGACAAATTTTCTCCCAAAAATCTCCCGAATTTCAGGCGGAGCTGGAGGCCACGCCCCCTCCAGCTCCATGAGGACCTGAGTGACGTGTCTGAGAGCATGCCTGCCCAATGACGTCATAACTGTAGAATGATCGAGGGCGAGTTCTTGGTTTCGTATGTGGGTTTATTGTTAGGCAGTTTCATTAACGTCCTCCCAGTGCAGTAACAACACACACCAACAGCAGTCACATTTACGTCTACCACTCTACCGTAAGGCAGTTCGTCTGCCGTAAACAGCATGTGACACTCTTAAACAGGACAATACTGCCATCTAATGTACATGCACCACAACACCTCCAGGCAACTTCAACCCTTAACTAATCCTCCTACATTCACATCCCATCTCCACGGATTGTAAATAACCTAAGTTAAATAATCAAATGTATTTCTAATGTATAAGACCCTACACTGTTTCAATGTCCATTTCTCTGTTGATGCACTTGTTGATGACTGAAGTACGGATATCAACCAAAGCTCCTCATCCCAACCCCCGGATTGTAAATAATTCAATGTATATACTATGATGATTATTTTGTGTGATGACTGTATTATGCTGATAGTATATATTTGTACCATGAATTGATTAACGTGGACCCCGACTTAAACAAGTTGAAAAACTTATTCGGGTGTTACCACTTAGTGGTCAATTGTACGGAATATGTACTGTACTGTGCAATCTACTAATAAAAGTTTCAATCAATCAATCAATCAATCATGCATATGTGACAATAAATATCTACTTTAGAAAGTGCAATGCACGATTTTTTTTTCACACTCACCCTGAATTAAAATCTTAAAAAGAACCTGAAAATGTATTTATTTATATCCTTAATACCAGTTATGTATGTACATTTGGTCATATTTCCTGTTTGAGCCTCCACACACACACACACATATATACACACACACACATATATATATATATATATATATATATATAAATACATGGGTTGTACTTGTACAGCGCTTTTCTACCTTCAAAGTACTCAAAGCGCTTTGACACTACTTCCACATTTACCCATTCACACACACATTCACACACTGATGGAGGGAGCTGCCATGCAAGGCGCTAACCAGCACCAATCAGGAGCAAGGGTGAAGTGTCTTGCTCAGGACACAACGGACGTGACGAGGTTGGTACTAGGTGGGAATTGAACCAGGGACCTCGGGTTGCGCACAGCCATCTTCCCATACATATATATATATATATATATATATATATATATATATATATATATATATATATATATATATGTGTGTGTGTGTGAGTGTGTGTGTGTGTGTGTGTGTGTGTGTGTGTGTGTGTGTGTGTGTGTGTGTGTGTGTGTGTGTGTGTGTATGGGGTATGTGTTGGGTTGCTGTTCTTGGAAGTGGGTGGGAAAAAAAAGGAAAAATTTATTTACTGTTTTATTGTACATTGTAATACCTGTCAAATTCAATAAAAACATTTATTTATATATATATATTTTTAATACAGATTTCTCAATAAACGTCAGTCCTAAAAAAAAGATCAACCATGAATTTATATTACTTTTTTTCAAATTGCTTTTTAATCACATAATGTCAAAGGTTTAAACTAGTAAAATAACTTGTGTTGTGTAACTTTATACTAATTGTATATATTGCACAATTATTGTATGTATTGTATGTGTGTGTATATATATATACACATACATATGTATGTATATATATATATATATATATATATATATATATATATATATACATACATACACACACACACACACACACACACACACACTGGACGTCATTATGTTGTATGTACTGTATAAGTGCATATAATGTATTGTGTACATATTGTTGTGGCCAGCACATGACCCGATGACAATATCTGTGTCATATTTGTGCCTGATGAATACTCCTGTGCAATCTACTCCAGGCACATATTGGAACATTAGATGTCAAAATGACCCTTTATTAATGTCCCTGCATGTCTGAAAATTGTGTTTGGATAATTGCCCCACATCTTCAGACACACTGTCCTCAATTATATCATTATATGTGTCTTTAATGTTAGTTATTGGATAGAAAATTAACATAATTCCCCTTTTGTGGCTACTTCTGCGCGTCTCAGGGATGCGGGGTGTGCCCACTGTGCTTTAAAAAGGTAACGCAGCACGGGCCAGCCTCCCCTTGGAGTGCGACGCCCCCACACTGAAGCCCCGGCAGCTATAAAGAGGCTCAGGACAGATAGTGATCACACACACACACATGCACACACACACACACACACACACACATGCAGGGTCCTCAGAGAGCCCTCATCCTCCACGGCAGACAGCTTCTCATCACAGCCGTTGCCATAGGAACCCTTTATGTTCAAAGTCTGCTTTTGACTGCAAGGGAAATAGCACTGTAACTTTTTCAAAAAAAGAGGGTTATTTTTTTTTTAAACAGGCCTATGATGAATTTAATCGTCAAGTTGAGGCAGTGCTGACAAGTTTCTTTGATCGAACCGAAGCGCCATGGTCCATCACAGGTCCACCAAAGGAGCGTCCAAAGCGAGACGCGACCACATCAATCACGAGATCAGGAATATGCGAGCTCTGCTGCCAATCCCCCAAGAGGAGCAGGAGCGCCTCTCTTACCTGCACTCCATGTCCGCCATCTGCACCTACATCAGGAAGTCGGTTGTCTTCAAGGGTGAGTCTCCCGTCTTTCATTCTTTTAAACTCCATCACTTCAAAATGTCAAACTGTCCTGGGGATTACCTCGCACATTTCATCCTTCAGGGATCCCCTCGGGCGACGGCTGCTCTCTGCCTTATGAGGCCTTTCTTCAAGCCCTGCATGGCTTCATCCTGGTCACTACCGCCCAAGGGAGGCTGGTCTACGTGTCGGAAAATGTGGCCCAATATCTCGGCCTTTCCATGGTTGGTGTATAAAGCCTTCGATGCATGCAGTATTGGATAGGAAGTTGAAAAGTTCTAATTTTTGGTAAAACCATGGGTTCAATTGGCAGGTAGACGTGCTTCAAGGAGACAGCATATACGACATGGTGGAACGTGCTGACATCCACACTGTCCAGTCCACCTTGAAAGGATACGGCGGAAAGAGGGCATCGTCAGGTAAAACTTTGTTTAAAGAAAGACCCAATAGTGTTTGCACGTTACAAATATGTTTTGTGTGCAGTAGTTGTATTTGGTGGTTTGAATCCCAATAGGGGCCTAAAATAAATGTAACCATTTGATGACTTTTGCAAGCGGAACTGCACAAAAAGCAAGTTTTTGGTCCATGCAGAGTAATTATATCTAATTCAATTAAATTGGAGTTAATTACAATTAAATACATTTAATTAATTCAAAATAAATGTATTTCCATACTATTTAATTTATTTTATATGTATATTTTATGTGGTGTATTTGTTTACATTGTATTTTCTATGGATTTTTATACATTGTTGGTACTTGTTCTTACTGTGGTTTATCTTGGTTATTCTTTTTTTTATGTCTTTTTTTGTTTTAGCTGTTTTTTTTAAAAGTGGTTGTCACAATATAATGCTCTTTAAAAGTTTTGAAAAGGAAAATTGCATTTAATTAGTGTACCATTTTTTATGCAGTAAAAGATATAAAAGTATTTCATATTCTATATCTTATTATATTTTTTAGTTTATGTGCCCTTATTATGTATTTTGTTAATTACACAATACATCTAAAGCCCTTTAGAAGTAACTACTTATCATTTAACTAACTACTTCTAAAGGGAAATACATGTATTGTGTAATTAACAAAATACACAATAAAGGCACAGAAACTAAAAAAATATAATAAGATAAAGATATATACATGTAAAGCCACTTAGAAATAATTAGTTCGTTAAATAATAAGGAGTTATTTCTAAAGGGACATGTACAGTTAGATTGGATTGGAATTTGTTTTTAGAAAATGTATTATATGCTCTGTTAAATTTGTATTGTATTATTCAACACGTTATTTTTTTTTTCTTTTTTAATATGATTCGATTTAATTTAATATATGATTTAACAGCCATCCATATTTTTACTGCTTGTCCTTTATCCACCTCATCGCAGGGCCAACACAGATAGACAGACAGCACACTCACATCACACTTTATGCATTGTTAAATTTAAAGTACATTTCTTTAATAGAATGTGCAAAAAAAAAAATGCTCCTTGAAATATAATTTTACTACTCATTAAAATGTTTTTCATTTTTATTGTAATTTAATTAAATTTAATGTAATTTGGAATCTTTGACATTGTTAAATCTAAAATAAATTCCTTTAGTTTACATTTCAAAATGTGCAAGGTGTTATGACAAATGTTGGTTGGTTGAAGTTTATTTTATCTTCACATATTTTTCATTTGTCTTTACAACATGCCCAAAAAAGTAGGAAGAAGCAATGTTAATTTAATCCTCCCCTTTATACTTCATAGCAATTACTTACACATACTGTATGTTCATTTCCTCTTTTCAATGTGCTACACATCTATCC
The DNA here is from genome assembly GCF_033978795.1 of Nerophis ophidion. Lineage (NCBI taxonomy): Eukaryota > Metazoa > Chordata > Actinopteri > Syngnathiformes > Syngnathidae > Nerophis > Nerophis ophidion. The sequence goes on from NC_084619.1 coordinate 25,735,595, forward strand.
TATTTACAAATAAAAATGGATGAATTTTGTCAAATGACATGAAACCTTTTGCTAATCCCAAATATTATTAACAAGGTCAGGCTGATTACAAAAATAAATACTAACCAAATATACTGCAAAATAATTCATAAATAGTGATGAAAAACAGATGTACGTGCCATTACCCAGGGCTAAAATAAATACATTCTAACTATAATAATATAAAATATACAAGCTTCTTGGATAAACTGCCAATAAAATTAAAGTGCAAATGAAAATACAGCTTCACATCCTTAGTCATAATTTTGGCGCTTAAGAAACATCTATGACTTTAGCTCCGGACTTCTTCTGTTTGTTTGATATTGTCATTATTGCCACAAGTTGCAGAAAAGTGCATTGCAACTCAGTACTGCTGAGTACTGAGTATTTTTTGGTGGCCCCTGAGGGGACATTCGCTATAGTATATAGTATATATATATCAGTGACGTGCGGTGAGGTTCATGGCTGGTGAGGCAATGTCTTCATCACAGTCAGATTTATCAATCAATCAATCAATAAATCAATCAATCAATCAATCAATCAATGTTTACTTATATAGCCCTTAATCACTAGTGTCTCAAAGGGCTTCTGTTTGTTTGATATTGTCATTATTGCCACAAGTTGCAGAAAAGTGCATTGCAACTCAGTACTGCTGAGTACTGAGTATTTTTTGGCGGCCCCTGAGGGGACATTCGCTATAGTATATAGTATATATATATCAGTGACGTGCGGTGAGGTTCATGGCTGGTGAGGCAATGTCTTCATCACAGTCAGATTTATCAATCAATCAATCAATCAATCAATCAATCAATCAATCAATCAATCAATCAATCAATGTTTACTTATATAGCCCTTAATCTCTAGTGTCTCAAAGGGCTGCACAAACCACCTCACAAACCACTACGACATCCTCGGTAGGCCCACATAAGGGCAAGGAAAACTCACACCCAGTGGGACGTCGGTGACAATGATGACTATGAGAACCTTGGAGAGGACGAAATCATGGGTGTGAGTTTTCCTTGCCCTATAGAGTATCTTATTCACCATTTGATTGGCTGCAGTTAACTGGTTATGTTTAAAAGCTCATACCAGCATTCTTCACTGCTTGGCACTCAGCATCAAGGGTTGGAATTGGGGGTTAAATCACCAAAAATGATTCCCGGCCGCTGCTGCTCACTGCTCCCCTCACCTCCCAGTGGGTGAACAAGGCGGTGGGTCAAATGCAGAGGACAAATTTCACCACACCTATTGTGTGTGTGACAATCATTGGTACTTAGCAGGTACTTTAGCTAGTATAGTAGAAGTTCTCAATATTTGGGATAATCAGAAGTCTAGATTACGACTCGGAGAGAGTAGAACAGACACAATGAAATACTTTAATTGATACTGGTGTTATTTAAACATGTACAGTGCAACAACTAGTGGACAGACATTAATAGGAATGGCCATTCAAAACAAAAGAAAAAAACAGAAAGGAATCTCAACAAACAATGTTGGTTTAGCCAGGTAATTCATAAAAAGTAATATCAAAAGTTCTTCAAGTTTATAGGAGCCATATGAGACTGATCGCAGTCCATATGTGCATTCGCAGTTCATACAGCCACACGGGTTGGGGTTGTGGATATGGCAGTTTGTAGTGAAAGTTCAGTTTATGGGCAGGCTGTGTATGAGGTAGTGCAAAAGGCTGCAGAGCAATGAGGTGCGAGGCAAGGGGTTCGGCTGTAAGCCGCCTACCGGCCCGACCATAACAGGTGAAGTTCAGGGTTTGAGGAGGTGGAGATCCTTGGGCTCGGGCTCGAGGCCTATCTACAGCTCCCCATCCAAGACTTAGGGACCTGGCCTACGTAAACACAGGACCCGGAGTTCAATCAGTGCGCGCACATAAATATGAACATTAACTCATCTATCATTCGAACTTCAATAAATAAATTACACTTATTATTTTTATAATCATTATTAGCGATAATACTGCTAACATTAACAATATTAAACAATCACACATAATTACAAAATAACAAACACGACAGTACACAGTGTTGTCACTATGACAGGTGTAACCACGCGCCAGCGGCAGTGTTCATTCATTGTCTCTACTGTAGCATAAAAAAGGCAGATGGCCTTAAAACGCCACAATAAGTACCCAAAATAAAGACTCGACATGAATATAAATTCAATCGGATCAGAAACATTGTAGGAAACGGGATTAAAACACGATGCTAATCGCCCATAGAAAATACATGAGTACGGTTAGTAGCTACTATTAGCAAACAAATTCACTTACCAACTCTACTTAATATCTCAACATCGACACACTCTTTTGTCGCGACTCGGCCTTGATGGTCGGCACCTATAAGTTTACAATTAGCTGTAAAATGTTGGACAGTTGTTTTTACAATATGCAGGCAAACGACATCTTTAACACACACCGACTTCAATAAGCGGTAGAAAATGGATGGATGGACTTCAGATGTCCCCAGGCCTAGCCCAGTAGAGCAAGAATGATCTCTGGGTTCACTAGCGCCCTCTACCACCAGGAGGCGAGCCTCACACAGTGCGTCTTCGCAGCCGTTTTATGATTGCCCAGCACAAGAAATACATTACACACATACAGTTGTTGACAAAATACACTGTACATTATATACCTCAACTAACTAAACTATGGAAATGTAAAATATAATTCATATAGCAATACTGTCTCACTGCACAGCAGCCAGCAGTTAGCCGAGTCATTGCGCAATCCATGGTGAGGCTCAACTGGCTGTGACTCACCGCAAGTCTCTTCTCAGTATTTGAACAGCAAATGTGAAAATTCTGCGATTTTGAATAAAAATAATCTAAAACTGGTGAAGTTAAATGGAAAATAACTTTATAGTATTATCACTGGATAAATATAACAATTTAATTATTCATTTTTTTTTAAACTTTTTTTTAATTTCCATAATGGGACGTGCACGTCACTGATATATATATATATATATATATATATATATATATATATATACACACACACACACACACACACACACACAGTACAGGCCGGAAGTTTGGACACACCTTCTCATTCAATGTGTTTTCTTCATTTTTATTTTCATGACTATCTACATTGTAGATTGTCACTGAAAGCATCAAAACTATGAATTCTCTCGATGAGTTTCAAGAGGCAGTCACCTGAAATGGTTTTCACTTCACAGGTGTCATAGTTTTGATGCTTTCAGTGACAATCTACAATGTAAATAGTTGTGAAAATAAAGGAAAACGCATTGAAATTAGAAGGTGTGTCCAAACTTTTGACCTGTACTGTATATATACATAATATATTACGCTACATGTGTACGATCGAAAATGTGGTAGTGAATGTATGGTGGAGTACATTATGGTTGTCTACACCAGTGGTTCTCAACCTTTTTTTAGTGATGTACCCCCTGTGAAATTTTTTTTTAAGTCAAGTACCCCCTAATCAGCACAAAGCACTTTTGGTGAAAAAAGAGATAAAGAAGTAAAATACAGCACTATGTCATCAGTTTCTGATTTATCAAATTGTATAACAGTGCAAAATATTGCTCATTTGTAGTGGTCTTGTTGAAAAATAAACAAGTGATTCAATTATAAATAACGATTTCTACACATAGAAGTAATCATCAACTTAAAGTGCACTCTTTGGGGATTGTAATAGAGATCCATCTGGATTCATGAACTTAATTCTAAACATTTCTTTACAAAATAAATCAATCTTTAACTTTAATATTTTTGGAACATGTCCACAAAAAATGTAGCTGTCAACACTGAATATTGAATTGTTGCATTTCTTTTCACAGTTTATGAACTTATATTCATATTTTGTTGAAGTATTATTTAATAAATATATTTATAAAGATTTTTTGAATTGTTGATATTTTTCAATAAGTATATTTATAAAGGATTTTTGATTTGTTGCTAATTTTAGAATATTTGAAAAAAATCTCACATACCCCTTGGCATACATTCAAGTACCCCCAGGGGTATGCGTACCCCCATTTGAGAATCACTGGTCATGTTCTCCCCGTGAATGCGTGGGTTCCCTCCGGGTACTCCGGCTTCCTCCCACTTCCAAAGACATGCACCTGGGGATAGGTTGATTGGCAACACTAAATTGGCCCTAGTGTATGAATGTGAGTGTGAATGTTGTCTGTCTGTCTGTGTTGGCCCTGTGATGAGGTGGCGACTTGTCCAGGGTGTACCCCGCCTTCCGCCCGATTGTAGCTGAGATAGGCGCCAGCGCCCCCCGCGACCCCAAAAGGGAATAAGCGGTAGAAAATGGATGGATGGATGGTCTACACATATGCATCGCTAGTTTTTAATCTTTTTGATTACTATAGCGTTCTAAAAATTAAAAATAGATCACCTGAAAACGCCTGTCTGTAATGACCTTGAAAATGCATCTTCATCCCTCATTGTGTTTCGGATTAGGCCATTTTCTATTATTTTTAATAACCACACACACAAATGTAGTATACTTGAGACCAGTGCTGGATACAAAAATCTAATTAAAGTGGTTCTGTTAGTAACATTTGTCTCAAAGTGGTCATATTTCCTGCAAGATCTCATGTAAAGAATGGAATGAAGCATATTGGATACTGTTATAAGTTTTTTCCACCCTGCAGAGAGGAGCTTTGTATGCTGCATGCAGACCTCCAGGGCCTTCAAACAGCAGCATGGCAGCTGCTCCATGCTGGTCAGAGGCAGCTTCCAATCCTTCCATCAGAACTGTCCAGTCCCCAACAGCCAGTCCCTTTTTGTGGCGCTGTGCACCCCCACAGTGGACCGCCTGAGGGACACAGAGTCCCACTTGTGTCCCAGCTTCCACAGCAAACACAACTTGGACATGAGCTTGGCGCAGCTCTCGCACAGGTACTGCACATACTGTACTATTGTTTTAGCATTTGTCAATGTGTTTACTCACAAATACTCGCTTGTCTCTTGCAGTGTTTTCTACTTTTTGGGGTACTCAGCGGACGAAATGGTGGGGCGATCGTGGTACACTTTAATCCATCCAGAAGATCTGTCTTCAAGCTTGACTTACCACAGAGAGATTTGTGAGTATATAATTAGGTTTGAATTATTCACAACAAAGGCAATTTGCTTGAAATGGACAAAAATGTTGGGACGCTTTGCATTCAGACCACCCGTTTACCATCATTACAACAACATAGACTGTGAGAAATGTGTGTCCTTTCATCCAGATGGACATGTTTGAGGTCAAAGGTCAATGACAAGAGGGCCTGCTGGCTCATGCTATAAGTTGTAATTCATTCCAAAGGCGTTTGAAGGGCGTGAGGTCAGGGCTAGTGAAGTTTCTTCCACACCAAACTCATCCAAGCACGCTTTTATGGACATTGCTTTGTGCACTGGGGCACACAATGGACCTTTGCTAAACAGTTCCCGTGAGCATTAATGTCCAAAATGTATGTATGTATGACATATGAGATATTTAGGACTCTGCAAACTGCATTAAATTGTCATTTAAAAAAAAATACTTCAGACTAGTGCTGTCAAACAATAAAAAAATATCCAGATTAATCACTTGGTTGGAGTGGAATAAACATTAATCCACATTATTGTGGACCAGTTAATCCTTTTGTGTTACTAATGTGCTATTTTAAGAGATGTGCCTCTGTGAAGGAACATTTATACATATATATATATATATATATATACATATATATATATATATATATATATATATATATATATATATATATACATATATATATATACATATATACATATATATACATATATATATGTGTGTATGTATATGTATATATATGTGTGTATATATGTATACATATATATATATATATATATATATATATATTATATATGTATATATATATATATATATATATATATATATATATTATATATGTATACATATATATATATATTATATATGTATACATATATATATGTGTGTGTATGTATATATATGAATACATATATATATATATGTATACATATATATATATTTGTTAATATGTATACATATATACATCTATACAATATATATTTGTATACATATATACATATATATATATATATATATATATATATATATATATACACACACATATAAATATGTATGTATATATGTTTGTATGCATATACATATACATTTATGTATATACAGTAAAACAGGGGTTAGTGCATGTGTCTCACAATACAAAGGTCCTAGGTTCGATCCCTGGGGTGGGGGTCTTTGTGGAGTTTGCATGATCTTCCCGGGACTGCGTGGGTTCTCTCTCGGTACTACGGCTTCAAAGACATGCACCTGGGATAGGTTGATTGGCAACACTAAATTAGCCCTAGTGTGGGAAGCTTGTCTGTCTGTGTTGGTCATACAAAGAGGTGGCGACTTGTCTAGGGTGTACCCCGCCTTATGCCCAAATACAACTGAGATTGGCTCCAGCACCCCCGCAACCCCAAGAGGGACAGGTGTCAGAAAAACGGTAGATGGATATGTGAGTGTGAATGTTGTCTGTCTATCCGTGTTGGCCCTGTGATGAGGTGGCAACTTGTCCAGGGTGTACACTGCCTTCCGCCCGATTGTAGCTGAAATAGGCGCCTGCGCCCCCCGCGACCCCAAAAGGGAATAAGCGGTAGAAATGGACTGATGGATATGTATGTGTATATACATAAAGTTAAAGTACCAATGATTATCACACACACTGAGTGTGGTGAAATGTGTCCTCTGCATTTGACCCATCCCCATGTTCACCCCCTGGCAGAGGAGGGGAGCAGTGAGCAGCAGCGTGCTCAAGCTCGGGAATCATTTGGTGTTTTAACCCCCAATTCAAACCCTTGATGCTGAGTGCCAAGCAGGGCGTTAATGGGTTCCATTTTTTTGTAGTCTTTAGTATGACTCGGCCGGGGTTTAACTCACGACCTTACAGTCTCAGGACGGACACTCCAACCACAAGGCCACTGAGTTGTTTTATTTTCAGAATGTCATTTAGGAACGTATTTTAAACGTTTTACTTGAATGCATGCAACTAATTTGCACAAAACTTGGTAACAATTTTTTCAAAAGTTCTTTCAGGCTGTATTTTAGAGTGACATTTTTGTACTAACTCTAATCGCTGGCCATAAAGCGGTTAAGGTAAAAGAGCTTGTACGGTCAGACAGAAAACAATTTGGACAGACAATGTCAGGGGCTGGTGCGCAAGCCACAAATAAACACATTTATTGCAAAAATGATTCTTAAGATGTAGCTTCTGAATGCCACTGAGCAGGTCAGGGAATAATCCTCTCAAGAGAATCATCTTAAATAAATGATCAGATATCCAAACATATTTGGGGAGAATTGACAAAGGAGACAGTATTTTTTTGTTCTTAAATAAATACAAAATTGGGTCAATTTGCATGTGCCTGACGACTAGGACAAACTGCTCCTAATGTGTTGCCAGAAAGATTGCAGGGATTTTAACTCATTAGTTCATTCTGTAACATTTGTGATCTGATAATTCATGATTTATATATTATTGCGCATAAAAGCGTGATTATGACTTGAGCTTTTGTTTCTTGCACCCGACTGTGACGTTTGTGAGTGTGCATGGTAACAAGTATGCATCCTTCTTTTCTTTCCTTGTTGCCTTCAGTGCAAGCAGACGAGGGCATCCAGCTGAGGATGGTGCTGAGACTTCAATGCAAAGATCTGTCATGGACTTGGTGCTACATTTGTACTAACAAAGAGGCCACTAACATCTTCTGCACTAACTTCATCATAAGGTACCACAAATAACTTTTCTATTGTATTTTATACATTTTCGTCAGTTGTTCTAAGTTCTTTCAAGAGACAGTATTATAGAAACGTGGGTATAACTTGGCAAGGCCGCACCTGACTATCCCCAATCCTTGCTTTGCGTGAATATGCATATATAAGATGTCAATGAATGACAGGGCGCTTCATATGAAATGTCATCACAAGTATATTCCTAGCCCCTTCCTGCTCCATCATTGATAAGAATATAATGGCAAATTACCCCTGTACATTCTAAAAGTCTTCTGTGGCTTGATGTGAAAGTGCTAGACATGTCCACAGAGGCCCAGGGATCAAATCCTAGCCCAATATTTGCACACCAAAAATATTTCTCATTCATTTGTTTTAGAAAAAATATGCATCAAAATAAATTCAAGTTATACTGACAAAATGATTCACATAAAAAGGGTGTGGAGAATGTTGTAATGAGGGGACGTCAAAATAAAATTTCACTGAGGGCCCCAATTTAGCCCTGTAACTTAAGAGTAGTCGGTGTACAGCTTGTATACCAGTACTGTTTATACGTTTACTGGGAAAATTATTCAATCAAAGTTTATTCCTATCATCAAGTGCCTCAAAGGACATTTAACTTGGTCAACATAGCCATTATACTCATGCAGACCCTGACACTCCCCACACCATGTTGACAGTAAGCAAGACCATTTCAGTGGGATCTCATTTTTGTTAGTAATCCTCTCCAGAAGGTTAGACAAAAACTGAATCGTAACAGAAGCAAACAACAGCAGAAAAGAGTAACGGCAGATCAAATGGTCTAAAAAGGGGTCTATTTAAAGGCAAAAACACAAATGAGTTTTAAGATGGGACTTAAACTAAGTCGGGCATTCCAGAGTACTGGAGCCCGAATCAAAAACGCTCTAAAGCCTGTAGACTTTTTTTGGGCTCTTGAAATCACTAATAAGCCCGAGTTCATTGAATGCAAATTTCTTGCCGGGACATATGGTGTAATACAGTGGTTGTCAAATGGGGGTACGCGTACCCCTGGGGGTACTTGAAGGTATGCCAAGGGGTACGTGAGATTTTTTTTAAAATATTCTAAAAATAGCAACATTTCCAAAATCCTTTCTAAATATATTGAATAATACTTCAACAAAAAATGAATGTAAGTTCATAAACTGTGAAAAGAAATGCAAAAATGCAATATTCAGTGTTGACAGCTAGATTTTTTTGTGGACATGTTCCGTAAATATTGAAATGTTTAGAATTAAGTTCATTACAATCCCCAAAGAGGGCACTTTAAGTTGATGATTACTTCTATGTGTAGAAATCTTTTTTTATAATTGAATCACTTGTTTATTTTTCAACAAGTTTTTAGTTATTTTTATACATTTTTTCCAAATAGTTCAAGAAAGACCACTACAAATGAGCAATATCTTGCACTGTTATACAATTTAATAAATCAGAAACTGATGACATAGTGCTGTATTTTACTTCTTTATCTCTTTTTTTCAACCAAAAATGTTTTGCTCTGATTAGGGGGTACTTGAATTAAAAAAATACTCACAGGGGGTACATCACTGAAAAAAGGTTGAGAACCACTGGTATAATACAATCAGCAGGGTAGGATGGAGTTAGACCGTTCAGTATTTTATACGTAAGAAGTAAAACCTTAAAGTCACATCTTAAGTGCACAGGAAACCAGTGCAGGTGACCTAGTATAGGTGAAATATGATCAAACTTTCTTGTTCTTGTCAAAACACAATTCATTGAGAATAGCTATAGTTTTAAATGCAAAAAACAAAAAACAATAATGAAATAAATGTATGCATTAATGTTACTTTTATTGATGACGTATCGGCAACGACGGTGATGAGCTGGGAGGGTGAAAGCAGAGAAGAGCCACACAATACTGTTTTGCACCTTCCTTATAAAAGTGCTGGCACTCTCTACTTTCTTTGGCCTCATGTTGGCTTACTTTGCAAGCATATTCAGCAAAAAAAAAGAAAAAAGAATAGCGACTGAGTTACTAACGGGTCAGATTTTTTGTTGGAATTTTACGCATTAGTTTGTTGTGCGCAGTATTTTGGCTATTTGATAACTGAGTAAGCAAAGGCCATTTTTCAGACCAGAGGTTCTCAACATTTTTTCAGTGATGTACCCCCTGTGAGCATTTTTTTAATTCAAGTACCCCCTAATCAGAGCAAAGCATTTTTGGTTGAAGAAAAGAGAAGTAAAATACAGCACTATGTCATCAGTCTCTGATTTATTAAATTGTATAATTTGTAGTGGTCTTTCTTGAACTATTTGGAAAAAAAGATATAAAAATAACTAAAAACTTGTTGAAAAATAAACAAGTGATTCAATTATAAAAAAAGATTTCTACACATAGAAGTAATCATCAGCTTAAAGTGCCCTCTTTGGGGATTGTAATGAACTTAATTCTAAACATTTCAATATTTATGGAACATGTCCACAAAAAATCTAGCTGCCGACACTGAATATTGCATTGTTGCATTTCTTTTCACATTTTTTGAACTTACATTAATTTTTTGTTGAAGTATTATTCAATAAATATATTTAGAAAGGATTTTTGAATTGTTGCTATTTTTAGAATATTTTAAAAAAAAATCTCACGTACTCCTTGGCATACCTTCAAGTACCCCCAGGGGTACGCGTACCCCCATTTGAGAACTACTGATTTAGACAATAAGTGCTGTGTGTTGAGTCATTATTAGGTAATAGTAAATCTATACTTTACAAGCTGTACACTGACTACTCATAAGTACACTAGATCCACACTATTTGCAAATTAGTCTTGGAACATAATCCAAGCAAAAAATATGTGAATAATTAAGGCATCTGTCTTTTTATCTCTATACCTCAAAGTTATGAAACACATTTTGATTCAGTTTAAGTACCAAAAAGTAACAATGACAGGAATACAGAACATACACTGGCACAGCATTGTACTTACAAAACGTGCAGTTACGCAACATTTTGTCAAAGCATCTTCCTGCTGTAACCTACTCAGTGGCCTAGTGGTTAGAGTGTCTGCCCTGAGATTGGTAGGTCGTGAGTTCAAACCCGGGCCGAGTCATACCAAAGACTATAAAAAAATGGGACCCATTACCTCCCTGCTTGGCACTCAGCATCAAAGATTAGATTAGTTAGATAGTACTTTATTTATTCCATCAGGAGAGTTCCTTCAGGAAAATTGACATTTTCAGCACAATCCCATTCAAGATCAGACAAACATTACAGGGAGACAGAACAGGATCGCTGACGGGTCTGCCGGCTTCCAGCGCCCCTTACAAAAAAAGATGAGATACAGGTAAACAAGGGGGGGGAATGGGAGAAAAAAAATAGAAGATTAAAATAAAATTAAAATAATCAGTCTTAGCCTGGGCCCTGGAGAGGGGGTGCAGACTGAGGCCAAGGGAAAACAACAACTCATAGCCATAGAACACATCCCTCTTCCATGTGTGTAAGAGGGAAACATCAAACATCAAAGAACACAAAGGACATTAAAGCAGCAGATACAAGCAGACACTTTTACATACAGCTATGAATAAAAAGTAAAATAAACATATCCACTGTGGTGGCCTCTGCGGTGTCGTTTCAAAGGATGGAATTGGGGGTTAAATCACCAAAAATGATTCCCGGGCGTGGCCATTGCTGCTGCTCACTGCTCCCCTCACCTCCCAGGGGGTGATCAAGGGTGATGGGTCAAATGCAGAGAATAATTTCACCACACCTAGTGTGTGTGTGACAATCATTGGTACTTTTAACTTTAAATGTGCTGCTGCAGCACTCTTTTCCACCTGCAGATAGCGCCATCAAACCATTCAAGTAAGCATTTTACAAATGCCGAGCCAAGAATAGGGTGCTCTACTGTACATCCCAAGTTTTTTTTTTCCAAAGTATTGTCCCTTCAGCTCCTTTCTGTGAGATACTGTGCATGCATTTAACACTCATCTATGACGCAATGTTTTTGCACCTGTAGTGAAGCAGAGGCCCGGTTTCTGCAGAAGACAAACTGCAATGATGCACTCAGCTCATCATCCTTATCGTCACCATCATCCTCATCCCCATCATCCTCATCATCATCAGTGGAAAGTGAACAGACTGAAAGTCTGACCTCCAGATGCTTTAAGAGGCAGCGGACGTCAAACAGCCGGAGTGAGGACGTAGCTTCCAGACCCAAGATGGAGTCTGATGAAGACATTTACTATGCGGTGCACGCCTCAGCTCCTCCTCTGGGGGGCAGCCCTGCTCTCTTCTCTCCTCCCTACAGTCCTGCCTCCTGCAGCTCCCCCGCTCAGCAAGAAGTGCTGGGCCGTGACCTTCTGATGGATGTGCGCGGATACGCCGATCAGCTGTTGTCCTCCCCTGAGGCTTCTTCTCCCTCCTACTTCTCCTACCCCGAAGCGGCGCTCACCTGTCACCTTTCACCCCGCGACGCCCTCCCCCCGCAGCCCACCTTCGAGCAGGAAGCCTACGCCACCCTCGACCCCCGCTCTCCGCTCTCGCCTTCATCGCCGGCGTATGATTTCCCAGCCTGCGCGTCCGACGCTCGATCCGTTCCAGATGGCTTCTCTGTGTCGGACATGAGCGAGAGCTCCGTGGACCGTGTCCTGCATCAGGAGGACTTCAGCCTCCTGGAGCCGCCGGAAGATGGCAGCCTTGACCAAGTGCACCACGTTCCCCAGCTGGGGTTGCTTCCCACGCCCAATCAGTCGCCGCCGTCCATGACGTCTGAGGTGTACAACGAGACGGAGCAGGCGGAGATCAGCATCCTGGCTCAGCAGATCTCCTCCTTGGCGTGCAGTTTCGACATGTTCGGCCCCGTCAATTCTCTCCAAAGT
>NC_084619.1:26653230-26740730 GCF_033978795.1 Nerophis ophidion
CCAGACCGTAACAAGATAAAAGTCTATGTCATCACATAGTCTGCCAGCTTCTGTGGCAACCGTATCTTCCTCGAAGGCCTTTGTGTGTCTTGGGTGTCATGGCTGGTGATACTCTGTTCTGCGCGTTGAGCAGGTTGTGTCTCTCTGTTTATTGTGGAGTCCTCAGCGTCCTGGGATGCATCCATTCTGGTGGGTGTATCATGAGAGTTGTTGTATCGTTTCACAAATGTTGTATTCCTTGTGTATCTGGCTCCCGTTGGAGACTCAACAACTACTTGGTTTCCTGATTTGCTCACCACCTTATGTGGCGTTGTGTGGAAAGGTGTGGTAAGTTTATCAGTCTTTTCTCGTCTCACCAGGACAGTGTCACCAACATTGACGTCTGAATATCTGGCTCCACGGCGTTCGTCTGCATGGATCTTGGATTGTCCTTTTTGTTCTGCGTCTCTGTCTCTGACTTCCAGATCAGCGTGTCCTGCTGCTGTGATGCTTGGCAACTTCCCTCTCATTTTTCGGTTGAAAAGCAACTCAGCGGGGCTCTTCCCCGTGGTTGTGTGATCGATGCTCCGGTATACTGTGACATATTTTCTGAGTTCTCGCCTCCAATCAAGTCCATCTGAAACAGCGATGCGAATCCTCTTCATCAGCGAAGCATTTTGACGTTCCACCTCACCGTTTGCTTGCGCCCATCGTGGTGTTGTTTTTAAGTGCTTAATGCCGTTGGTGTCACAGTACTCACTGAATTCCTCCGATTCAAACTGAGGAATGGCTCGAACATGACAAAACAGTACATGACAGTTGTTGTTGTTTTATTTTCTATGAAAAATAATGTACCACAATAAGCTGAGTACTGTTGTACGCCCTTACTCATTGTGTCCATTAGAGGGCAGTGTTTACCTCTGTTACCTGACACCTATGTTTCCTGTTCCGGGGTCATGTGTTCAATTTGTGTAGGTGGGTGGAGTGCCTGCGGAGAGGTAGAGCGTTGACTTGGACGACGGAGCGGTAGCTAACAAGTCAGAGTGTCTAAATCCGTTTGGGTGGTTGTGCATAAGCTGTTTTGTGACTGGATCGAGATGTATGAGGAAAGTATGGAAATGGCTAGGACTAGAGGGGAGAGAGGAAAGAAGGGGAGACAAGGGAGTAAAGGAAAGTCGAGGGCTAAAAGAGTGCACGAAGACGATGAGGAGGTTGATAAGAGGAAAGGGGTTATGGTAGATCAGGGGTAACCAAGCTTTTTGAAACCAAGAGCTACTTCTTGGGTATTGATTAATGCGAAGGGCTACCAGTTTGATACACACTTAAATAAATTGCCAGAAATAGCTAATTTGCTCAATTTACCTTTGATAAATAAATCTATATATATCAAAAAAATGGGTATTTGTCTGTCATTATGTCGTAATTTTTTTTCCTTTTACGGAAGTTTTTTTTGTAGAAAATAAATGATTTTAAAAAAGCCTTAATTGAACAGTTTAAAAGAGGAGAAAACAGGAAAAAAAACAAAATTGAATTTTGAAACATAGTTTATCTTCAATTTCGGCTCTTTAAAATTCAACCGAAAAAAAGAAGAGAAAAACTAGCTAATTCAAATCATTTGAAAAAATTTAAAAAAATTATTTATGGAACATCATTAGTAATTTTTCCTGATTAAGATTAATTTTAGAATTTTGATGATGATATTTTAAATAGGTTGAAATCCAATCTGCACTTTTTTAGAATATATAACAAATTGAACCATGCTATATTTCTAACAAAGACAAATTCAAAAGACTTTGAAATAAGATTTAAATTTGATTCTAGATTTGCAAGAATAATTTTTTGGAATTTTAATCACAATAAGTTTGAAGAAATATTTCACAAATATTCTTCGTCAAAAAAACAGGAGCTAAAATGAAGAATTAAATTAAAATGTATTTATTATTCATTAAAAAAAATACTTGAACATTGATTTAAATTGTCAGGAAAGAAGAGGAAGGAATTTAAAAGGTAAAAAGGTATATGAGTTTAAAAATCCTAAAATCATTTTTAAGGTTGTATTTTTTCTCTAAAATGGTCTGTCTGAAAGTTACAAGAAGCAAAGTAAAAAAATAAATGCATTTATTTAAACAAGTGAAGACTAAGTCTTTAAAATAATTTCTTGGATTTTTAAATTCTATTTGAGTTTTGTCTCTCTTAGAATTAAAATTGTCGAGCAAAGCGAGACCAGTTTGCTAGTAAATAAATAAAATTAAAAAAAATAGAGGTGATCCCTGTGGTAGATGATTACAGGGTAATTTATACATTTAAATCAAATCAAGATATGAATGACATTAGCTTGATGACACTGGTTAAGGGGTTAAAGAAGGACATTGGAGAGGTGGAGATAGCGAAGGTGCTCAGGGACGGACGGCTGTTGATTAAATGCAAAAATGGAGAGCAAAAGAACAAAGCAATGCGTTTGCAAAAACTGTGCAACAAAATAATAAAGGAAAAAATCGAACTGGGAGGACGATAAGGGGCAAGAGGAGTCGTGACAGGAATCCCAAAAGGAGAATATTTAGATGATTTGAAAAGAGAAATAAAAGGAGGAATTGTCACTATGATGAAAAGAATGATGGCATTTAGGAACGGTGAAAAGACTGAGAGCGAATCTGTACTTGTGCAGTTTGCACAGGAGGCCCTCCCAGAAAGAATCATGATTGGGTATTTAAGCTTCTATGTTAGAGCTTAAATACCCAATGCCCAGTACGTTGTTTCAAGTGCAAACGCTATGGGCATATAGCTAGTGTGTGTCATGTTAAGATGAGATGTGGGAGGTGTGGAGGGGAGCATGAATATGGACAATGTGGAGACAATGAACAGGTCAAGTGTTGTAATTGTGGCGGTAATCACACAGCAGCGTATGGGGGCTGTATCAGAAGAAAACAGGCAACAGAAGTACAGCAAATCAGAGTTGAAAGAAATATTACATACGCAGAGGCAGTTAAAGTAAGAAATCAAGAAAGTGCAGAACTGGTCAGACGTGAGAATAGTTCAAGAAATAAAAAACAAGAGGCAGCAAATACAGGAATTTCTTGGACAAACTAGTTGTATTCCTGTGAACTGTACAGAACAGGCTAGAAACAAGACTGAGAAGAACAAAATAATTTTCAAAGCAGCAGCAAAGTTTTTAAATTTAAAAGAACTATCTTTGGAACAGGTGCAAGGTGAGCTACAGAGAGTAGACGAGACGGAGTCATGTTACCACAATCCAACGCCATGTTAATTGTTCAGTGGAATGCCAGAAGTTTGATAGCAAACGGACAGGAATTAAAGGGATATATTAATAATATGAAAAATAAATCCCATATAATATGTATTCAAGAAACATGGCTGAAGCCAAAATTATTTTTTTTTATAATAAAAGGATATATAACGATACGTAAAGATAGGAATGATGGGCAAGGAGGAAGTTGTGCCATATTTATTAAGGAAGACATGCATTATTCAATATTAAAAGTAAAACTAGAACTAGAGATAGTAGGAGTAGAAGTATGGAATAATAAAGAAAGATACAAAGTACTAAACTACTATAATCCATGCAAGAAATTAGAAATTCATCAACTAGAAACAATAATTGAGCACTGGAGTGGCAATATCATTTGGTGTGGTGACTTTAATGCACATAGCACAATGTGGGGTGAAAGGGATGACTGGAATGGGGAAACATTGGAAGCATTTTTGGAGGAAAAAGAACTGGTGTGTGTGAATGATGGGTCGGAAACAAGGTTAGATGTAGTCACGGGTAAAGAAACAGCTATAGATTTAACACTAGTGTCACAAGGCTTAGCAGGAAAGGTGGAGTGGGAAGTAAATAAATACAGCACTATGGGAAGTGATCACTATCCAATCTTCATTCACATAAACATAAATCAAAGGACAGAAAGCACTACGATAGAAGGAAGATGGAAGTATAGTCATGGTGACTGGGGAAAATGTAGGGAAATTACCGACATAACATTAAAGGAAGTAGATATAAATCAAGATATTGAACAATTAAATACAGATATTACAAAGTGCATAATGGAAGCAGCCGAACAGAGCATACCAATGAGTAGTATAGGGAGAAGAAGGAAGATAGTGCCGTGGTGGACACAAGAGTGCACAGATGCAATACAAGAACGGAATAGAGCATTTAGAATATTGAGAAGAACACATAATTTCCAAGATATGATCCAATATAAAAGGCACCAAGCTAGAGTAAGGTATGTTATTAAAAAAACAAGAAAACACCATTGGAGAACTTTTTGTGAAACACTAAATAGAACTACTCCTTTAGGCCAAGTGTGGGGAATGATCAAGAGAATGTCAGGGGTCAGAAAAGAACATAAAAATCATGTGATGAAAGATGGAACACGGTGTGTGGTAGAAAATAAAGAAAAAGCAGAACTTTTAGCTAGAACCTTTTTTAAAGTGCACAGTAATGAGAATTTGAGAAATGTAGAAAAACAAAAGAGAGAAGAAACAATTTGTTTAAATATTGGGGAAATGAAGGAAGACAACGATAATAGCTTAACCAACACTATGTATATGACATTTTCTTTGGATGAAATGGTTCGAATTTTAAAAAAGGTTAAAAATACGACGCCAGGGAAAGACCTGGTGAGTTATCAAATGATCAGAAACTTAGGTAGAATTGGCAAAGAAAAGGTCTTGAAATTATATGATACGATATTATATACCAGCTGAGTGGAAAACAGCTGTAATAATTCCAATATGCAAGCCAGGGAAAGACCTGGAAGAGGCAGGAAATTATAAGCCGATAGCATTGACCTCAAATTTTGGCAAAGCAATGGACAAAATGATTATCCATCCATTTCCTACCGCTTATTCAAAGCCTAATATATTATTTAGAGTCAAAAGAAATAATAAAAAACTACCAAAGTGGTTTTCGCAAAGCAAGAAGCACAAACGACCCAGCAGTGCAGCTGGAAGAGGAAATTACAAAAGGACAAATTAATAAAGTATAATTGCGGTATTTTTTGACATAGACAAAGCGTATGATATGTTGTGGAAACAGGGGTTGCTGATGAAACTAAATAAGATTGGGATTAGAGGAAGAATGTACAGATGGATAAAAGACTTCTTAACAAGTAGAACTTTATTAGTAAAAATAGAAAATGAATATAGCAGAGAATATGAAGTGGAAAATGGGACCCCGCAAGGGAGTATATTAAGTCCAGTACTATTTTCCATCATGATAAATGAAGTTTTTAGTGAAGTGGAAGGGTTAGTGGAGGTGGCATTGTTTGCTGATGATGGAGTGATGTGGAAGAGAGGTAGAAATACAAATCATATAGAAAAGAAGATTCAAAAACCAATAAATAAGGTTGAAGACTGGGGAACGGCTTGGGGTTTAAGATTCTCTGTTGGAAAGACAAAAGTCATACATTTTACAAAGAGGAATGTACAAAACAAGCTCCAAATAAAACTCTATTGAGAAAATATAGAAAAGGTACAAATATTTAAATATTTAGGAATATGGTTTGATAAAAATATGAACTGGTCAAGCCACATCAGCAAAATAGTGGAGAAAAGTAAAAAGGTGTTAAATATAATGAGGGCTTTGAGGGGTAAAGATTGGGGGGCTGATAAGCAGACATTGAAAACAATATATATCACTTTAATTCGATCTGTTATTGATTACGGATGCATTATTTACCAATCTACTTCAAAAACACTGCTTGGGAAAATAGACCGGAACCAGTCGCAGGTTTTAAGGTTATGTTGTGGAGCTACTAAATCAACCCCAGTTTTAGCATTGCAAGTAGAAATGAACGAAACACCTTTGGACATGAGGAGAGATCAACTCTCAGCAGTTTATTGGGCAAACTTAAAAGGATCCAAGCAAGGACATCCAACCTGTCAAGTGCTACTAAACTGCCAAGAAAAAGAGAGGAAAAAAATGAATAGTTTTGGGTGGATAATAGGAGACATATGTAATAAAGCTCAAATTGACAATATTAAAGTTAGCCCTATAGTACCAATTCCTGCAATACCACCGTGGATGTATGACAACCCAAAGGTAAACATGCAATTACTAAAGAATAGAAATTTAAATAGTTACCAGATAGAACAATGGATTGAGGAAATGTTTTTTGACAACATTATGACATATACAGATGCATCAAAAACTATAAATAGTAAGGTAGGAGCTGCAGCAGTTATCCCACAAGGAAATATAGTGTTAAATAAAAGAATCAGTGATAAACTATCTGTTTTTACGGGGGAATTGGTAGCAATTTATATGGCAGTTAACTGGATAGAGATAGGCGCCAGCGCCCCCCGCGACCCCGAAAGGGAATAAGCGGTAGAAAATGGATGGATGGAGGAAAACAAAGCAAGGAAAGTAGTCGTGTGCTCGGACTCCAGCAGTGCTTTGATTGGCATAAAAAACATAGCATCAGAAACAAGACAAGATATATTTTATGACATAGTTCAGGCAATCTACAGGATAAATAAAGCGGGAGGTGTGGTAACATTTCTCTGGGTTCCTGCTCGTGTAGGAGTTGTAGGGAATGAGTTAGCTGATAGATACGCAAAACAAGCAACCACTGAAACATGGAGATTAAGCACAGTAAAGAAGAAGTTAAGAGCATAATTAAGATAGAACACAATAAAAAGTGGCAGGATAATTGGAATAAGGAAACAAAAGGTAGAGAGTACTACAAAGTCCAGAGGAGAGTAGGTGTAATGAGAGGAGGGGGTAGAAATAGGAAGGAAGAAGACATTATTACTAGAATGAGATGAGGACATACATATCTAAATAGTTCACTAAAATTGATAGGGAAACATACTACAGGGCTGTGTGATTTTTGCCATCAGATAGAAAATGTTGACCATGTTTTAATACAATGTAGGAAATACAATAGAGAAAGAGAAATACTGGAAAGTAAGTTAGCGAAGGAAAATATTAGGTTAGCAGTGGGAGATATATTAGGCTTGCATTCAGAAAACATAGGATATAAAGCAATATACACATATTTAAAAAACACTGGGTTAAATAAAAGAATGTAGGATCCACCTCGGTCCACACTCCATTACAGTAGGTGGCGGTAATGCACACCAGAAGGTTGCTTGCCAACTGCCATAAAAACAAAAGAACGATGCTGCCGATACAATAAATATACCTACAAGAAAAAAGGTATAATGTGTCTCATGAGAGTTTGACTACATCTCCGCACTATGCTCATCCATCTTGTTTTGAAGATGGAATAATCACAACGCCTCCTTTAGAAACCAGACTTTGCGGAATTCTACAGAACTCAGCAAACACATTTGGAACCTCAAAGACAATAATGTTGAATATTCAATAACATGGCAAATTCTTGCATCCAGCACACCTTACAACAGTGGTAATAAAAGATGCAACCTATGCTTAAAAGAGAAACTGTTTATTATATATCATCCAGATCTATCATCCCTCAACAAGCGCAGTGAAATCATTTCAACATGCCGCCACAGACGGAAACACCTCCTCGGTAACACATGAGCCAATCACCACACCCTACGCCTGCTTGTACCCACCCACTCTGTGCCCTATATAAACCATTGTATGTGAATGCTTCCATTAAAATCTCCTGATGATTGAGGGAACCCCTCATGAAACAGTTCTGTAGAGATGAAGTAGTCTTGTGATTTTTTCCCACACCTACATATTGCGCTCTACCACGGTATCGAGCACTATTCTCTGGATAATCCAATCAAGACATATATATATATATATATATATATATATATATATATATATATATATATATATATATATATATATATATATATATATATACTCCTCTCTGAGCTGCAACCTTATCGTGGTAGAGGAGTTTGCGTGTCCCAATGATCCTAGGAGCTATGTTGTCCGGGGGCATAAAGCCCCCTGGTAGGGTCTCCCAAGGCAAACAGGTTCTAGGTGAGGGATCAGACAAAGAGCAGCTCGAAGACCTTTATGAAGAAGAAAAAGCATAGACCCAGATTTCCCTCGCCCGGACGCGGGTCACCGGGGCCCCCCTCTGGAGCCAGGTCTGGAGGTGGGGCACGATGGCGAGCGCCTGGTGGCTGGGCCTGTTCCCATGGGGCCCGGCCGGGCACAGCCCGAAGAGGCAATGTGGGTCACCCCTCCAATGGGCTCACCACCCATAGCAGGGGCCATAGAGGTCGGGTGCAATGTGAGCTGGGCGGCAGCCGAAGGCAGGGCACTTGGAGGTCCGATCCTCGGCTACAGAAGCTAGCTCTTGGGACGTGGAACGTCACTACACTGGGGGGAAAGAGCCTGAGCTAGTGCGCGAAGTCGAGAAATTCCGGCTGGATATAGTCGGACTCACTTCGACGCACAGCAAGGGCTCTGGAACCACTTCTCTCCAGAGGGATTGGACCCTCTTCCACTCTGGCGTTGCCGGCAGTGAGAGGCGACGGGCTGGGGTGGCAAATCTTGTTTCTCCCCGGCTCAAAGCCTGTACGTTGGAGTTCAACCCGGTGGACGAAAGGGTAGCCTCCCTCCGCCTTCGTGTGGGGGGACGGGTCATGACTGTTGTTTCTGCTTACGCACCAAACAGCAGTTCAGAGTACCCACCCTTTTTGGGAACACTCGAGGGAGTACTGGAAAGTGCTCCCCCGGGTGATTCCCTTGTCCTACTGGGAGACTTCAACGCTCACGTTGGCAACGACAGTGAAACCTGGAGAGGCGTGATTGGGAAGAATGGCCGCCCGGATCTGAACCCGAGTGGTGTTTTGTTATTGGACTTTTGTCCATAACAAACACCATGTTCAAACATAAGGGTGTCCATATGTGCACTTGGCACCAGGACACCCTAGGCCGCAGTTCCATGATCGACTTTGTAGTTGTGTCATCGGATTTGCGGCCTTATGTTTTGGACACTCGGGTGAAGAGAGGGGCGGAGCTTTCTACCGATCATCACCTGGTGGTGAGTTGGCTGCGATGGTGGGGGAGGATGCCGGACAGACCTGGCAGGCCCAAACGCATTGTGAGGGACTGCTGGGAACGTCTAGCAGAGTCTCCTGTCAGACAAAGTTTCAATTCCCACCTCCGGAAGAACTTTGAACATGTCACGAGGGAGGTGCTGGACATTGAGTCCGAGTGGACCATGTTCCGTACCTCTATTGTCGAGGCGGCAGATCGGAGCTGTGGCCGCAAGGTAGTTGGTGCCTGTCGGGGCGGCAATCCTAAAACCCCTAGGTGGACACCAGCGGTGAGGGATGCCGTCAAGCTGAAGAAGGAGTCCTATCGGGTCCTTTTGGCTCATAGGACTCCGGAGGCAGTGGACAGGTACCGACAGGCCAAGCGGTGTGCAGCTTCAGCGGTCGCGGAGGCCAAAACTCGGACATGGGAGGAGTTCGGGGAAGCCATGGAAAACAACCTCCGGACGGCTTCGAAGCGATTCTGGACCACCGTCCGCCGCCTTAGGAAGGGGAAGCAGTGCACTATCAACACCGTGTATGGTGCTGATGGTGTTCTGCTGACCTCAACTGCGGATGTTGTGGATAGGTGGAAGGAATACTTCGAAAACCTCCTCAATCCCACCAACACGTCTTCCTATGAAGAAGCAGTGCCTGGGGAATCTGTGGTGGACTCTCCTATTTCTGGGGCTGAGGTCGCTGAGGTAGTTAAAAAGCTCCTTGGTGGCAAGGCCCCAGGGGTGGACGATATCCGCCCGGAGTTCGTTAAGGCTCTGGATGCTGTGGGGCTGTCTTGGTTGACAAGACTTTGCAGCATCGCGTGGACATCGGGGGCGGTACCTCTGGATTGGCAGACCGGGTTGGTGGTTCCTCTCTTTAAGAAGGGGGACCGGAGGGTGTGTTCCAACTATCGTGGGATCACACTCCTCAGCCTTCCCGGTAAGGTTTATTCAGGTGTACTAGAGAGGCTACGCCAGATAGTCGAACCTCGGATTCAGGAGGAACAGTGTGGTTTTCGTCCTGGTCGTGGAACTGTGGACCAGCTCTATACTCTCGGCAGGGTTCTTGAGGGTGCATGGGAGTTTGCCCAACCAGTCTAGATGTGCTTTGTGGACTTGGAGAAGGCATTCGACCGTGTCCCTCGGGAAGTCCTGTGGGGAGTGCGCAGAGAGTATGGGGTATCGGACTGTCTTATTGTGGCGGTCCGCTCTCTGTACGATCAGTGCCAGAGCTTGGTCCGCATTGCCGGCAGTAAGTCGAACACATTTCCAGTGAGGGTTGGACTCCGCCAAGGCTGTCCTTTGTCACTGATTCTGTTGATAACTTTTATGGACATAATTTCTATGCGCAGTCAAGGCGTTGAGGGGTTCCGGTTTGGTAACGGCAGGATTAGGTCTCTGCTTTTTGCAGATGATGTGGTCCTAATGGCTTCATCTGACCGGGATCTTCAGCTCTCGCTGGATCGGTTTGCAGCCGAGTGTGAAGCGACCGGAATGAGAATCAGCACCTCCAAGTCCGAGTCCATGGGTCTCGCCTGGAAAAGGGTGGAATGCCATCTCCGGGTTGGGGAGGACACCCTGCCCCAAGTGGAGGAGTTCAAGTACCTAGGAGTCTTGTTCACGAGTGAGGGAAGAGTGGATCGTGAGATCGACAGGCGGATCGGTGCGGCGTCTTCAGTAATGCGGACGTTGTACCGATCCGTTGTGGTGAAGAAGGAGCTGAGCCGGAAGGCAAAGCTCTCAATTTACCGGTCGATCTACGTTCCCATCCTCACCTATGGTCATGAGCTTTGGGTCATGACCGAAAGGATAAGATCACGGGTACAAGCGGCCGAAATGAGTTTCCCCCGCCGTGTGGCGGGGCTCTCCCTTAGAGATAGGGTGAGAAGCTCTGCCATCCGGGAGGAACTCAAAGTAAAGCCGCTGCTCCTTCACATCGAGAGGAGCCAGATGATTGTGGTTCGGGCATCTGGTCCGGATGCCACCCGAACGCCTCCCTAGGGAGGTGTTTAGGGCATGTCCAACTGGTAGGAGGCCACGGGGAAGACCCAGGACACGTTGGGAATACTATGTCTACCGGCTGGCCTGGGAACGCCTCGGGATCCCCCGGGAAGAGCTAGACGAAGTGGCTGGGGAGAGGGAAGTCTGGGTTTCCCTGCTTAGGCTGTTGCCCCCGCGACCCGACCTCGGATAAGCGGAAGATGATGGATGGATGGATGGATGGATATATATATATATACAGTATATATATATATATATATATATATATATATATATATATATATACATATATATAATATATTTTATATATATATGTATGTATATATATGTATATATATATATACATATATATATATGTATATATATATATATTTTCTATATATATATATATGTATGTATGTATTTATATATATATACATATATATATATATATATATATATATATATATATATATATATATATATATATATATATATATGATGAGCATAGTACGTTGCGGTGGAGATGTAGTCAAACTCTCATGAGACACATTTTACCTTTGGCCTTGTAGGTATATTTATTGTATCGGCAGCATCGTTCTTATATATATATATATATATATATATATATATATATATATATATATATATATATATATATATATATATATATATATATAAGGTATATATATATATATATACATATATATACATAATGTATATATATATATACATAATGTATATATATGTATATATATAGGCGCCAGCGCCCCCCGCGACCCCGAAAGGGAATAAGCGGTAGAAAATGGATGGATATATATATATATACACACACACACACACACACACACACACACACACACACACACACACACACACACACACACACACACACCTTTGTGGTAATCGTTTTCAAAAAACTTATAACTTCAACGCCATGTTTCATTATTATACTGCGGTGCATACAGGCTGAATATCTATGGTATGCAAATTGTACATAGTATGCAATTTATGTATATGTCCTTTGACCTGCGCATATTTAAAATGTATCTAAACAAATCTTAACACGATACACAAGTGAATTCAGAAGTTGAAAGTCTATAACCACTAGATGGCAGTATCAATGCATATTTTTCCGACGGTACTCTTGAAGTTTAAGTTTTTATTTATTTATGTATTTTAGATTTGATTAATCAAATATGTATTACATTTGTAAACATATCCTTGAGTTATTTGTACTTTCCATCCAACCTACAGTTATATAATATTCGAACAGGCATAAACAAAACATTACGTCATGAAAAATTTGCTCGAGCGCAAGGGCTGATGGGAGAACTTTGCAGGTTGGGGTGACATTTTGGATTTAAAGGGGCTGGGCTAGCCGAAGGTTCTAGTTGTCGGTAAGGGTTTCCAACTACTTGTATTATTGTTGTTATTTTAGCCATTTGTGTGACTGTGTATTTATGTTAAATATGTTTTCGTATCCGCATGCCTCAAATACTGCCTTTATTACTGAAACGCGTCGAACCGGCTACGAAGCAAACAGGGAGTGGTGAGGCTATCATGCTAGCCGAGCTGAGCAGTCACTGACGGCAGAGCGAATCAAATCTCAAAGCTGTGTACAATAAACACTTTGGCCAAAACATTTCTGTATGTCCTACAACGTATTCACTAACGTTGGCTTTCATAAATAACATCACGTCATAGTTGAGCTAACGAAAGCGTAGATCTACGTAGTTAAGAACCGCAATTGTGTTATTTCCCCCCCGGGTATAATGGTGCATACTGATGAATGCAATAGCTGGCAAACAACTTCAGGTAATAAAGATCACGTTAATTGATAATTTAATGCAGGGGTCTCAAACTCAATTTACCTGGGGGCCACTGGATGCAGAAACTGGCTGAGGCTGGGCCGCAAGAAAAGATTTCTTAAAAAATGTTAACATGCACTTTTTAATGAATTCAGCTTCTTTGAATGGCTTTCCCCCCCCCTAGCAACATACTTGCCAACTCTCATCATCTTTCCAGGAAACACCCAAATATCAGTGCCCTCCCACGAGGCAAACATTCGCCCGTTTTTTACCCGGTCAATAATTTTAAGGGCGTGACGTGATGATGCCGTCTTAAACGTCTTCAATAACCTGCCGTCCGGTTTGCTTTTCCACTACACATCAGTGTGCCAACTCAGTCAAATATTGTATGAAGCTTCTTCAGTTCCACGGAAGGGACTGCAAGACATACTTGATCAACAGCCATACAGGTCACACTGAGGGTGGCCGTATAAACAACTTTATCACTGTTACAAATATGCGCCACACTGTGAACCCACACCAAACAAGAATGACAAACACATTTTGGGAGAACATCTGCACTGTAACAAACATACAGAACAAATACCCAGAATCCAATACAGCCCTAACTCTTCCGGGCTACGATAGGGGGCGGGGTTGGGGTGAGCGGGGGTGTAACTTGTTGCCTGGAAGAGTTAGGGCTGCATGGGATTCTGGGTATTTGTTCGCTTACTGCGGCTTCAGAAGCCTAATGGTACTTGTGGCTGGGCTGGCACACTGTACAGGTTGTGGAGGACGGCAAAGGCAGCGCCTCCTCGGTGCTCCCTCAATATTTAATTCGGGTGAAACTCGGGAGAAAGATTACCTCTGGAGGGGCACTAAAAATGTGAGTCTCCCAGAAATATCTAGGGTATACCAATATAACGCTGTAAAGCGCCATTCATATAGAACTTGCAGGCCGCGCCAACAGTAAATTTTCACATCTGGGTGCGGGCCGCAAAATAACGCCTCGCGGGCCGCAGTTGGCTGCGTGTTCGAGACCCTTGATTTAATGTGTTGTTGGAAATCCTAGCTGTATATATGACTGGATATATGACACACAACCGGCCGGGAAACACATTTAACGACATTGCAACCATAATATATGATAAATGAGTTGTATAGCGCTTTTCTACCTTCAAGGTACTCAAAGCGCTTTGACACTACTTCCACATTTACCCATTCACACACACATTCACACACTGATGGAGGGAGCTGCCATGCAAGGCGCTAACCAGCACCCATCAGGAGCAAGGGTGAAGTGTCTTGCTCAGGACACAACAGACGTGACGAGGTTGGTACTAGGTGGGGATTGAACCATGGACCCTCGGGTTGCGCACGGCCACTCTTCCACTGCGCCACGCCATACTTTTCTCAATGTATTCACAGAACATCATATGGGCTGCCTCGTTCAGTACTTGTGTGCAACTATTCAGGTACAAAGTGTTCACTGTCAATGAGAAAACGGCCTGTTTGGCCGGATTGCAGTGATCGATAACTGGTATTGGCAACGATCCCGCCACACCCTCCTTGATGACTGCCTCTGCTTTGTGTCTGTTGGTCATGCATATGTTCCTGCTGGCAGGAAACTGGCCAATGATGGCATCCCGCGATGTAGGATAGCTCAGTAGTCCCCAACCACTGGGCTCGATTGGTACCGGGCTGCAGAAGAATTTTTAATTAATTTTTTCTTTTTGTAATTTTTTTAATTTATTTTTTTTTTTTAATTAAATCAACATAGCAAACACAAGATACACTTACAATTAGTGCACCAACCCAAAAAACCCTCCCTTTTTCAAGAAAAAAACCTCCCTTTTTCATGACAAAAAAAACAACTCACCCTCCCACCCCCACCCCCACCCCCGCCAGGCCGAAGGACAAATTATCAGGCGTTGATCGGTGTCAAGCGAAATAAGTGCTCGCTAAGAAATAAGTGCCCAAGCGTGTCGGGGCATATATTTAGCGCCTAAAGAGCAAAATATATGCCCACCCTATTGTATACAGTGTGTATGGGACGGCTTGCCAAATAATTGCCCCTGTGGATTTGCTGATATTGTTAGCTAAAAGAAAAAACGTATCATACCAAAGTTACTGTGATATATATTGTCTTAGGCTATTAAATATGGAGAAACGGCAGGATGAAACAAATAAGATCATATATATATATATATATATATATATATATATATATACGTATATATGTGTGTATATATATATATATATATATAAATTCATACTGTAACGACCATTTAATGTTTTATGTACAAGTGGTTTCGATTTGATATCATTTTTTCCCATGTTAATACAAACCATGAATTGATTAACGTGGACCCCGACTTAAACAAGTTGAAAAACTTATTCGGGTGTTCCCATTTAGTGGTCAATTGTACAGAATATTTACTGTACTGTGCAATTTACTAATAAAAGTTTCAATCAATCAAAAATCTTCCGGCCCTGAAAGGTGATTGGTAGAGAATGAGGAAGCATTGTTGTTGGTCCAGTAGTTAAGCGAAGACTCAAGGAGACAAAAGTGTTTTCATGGGAGATAAAACCTGTCGGAATTGTGCCGTTGTTTATCATAAAATTGGTAATAAAAGTTAAAAATAGCGTCAGACTTTGTGTAATTTATCCTGGGGGCTGCAATATTTTACTTTAAATTGTTTTCAAGTAAAAAAATGCCTTGATTTTTAAGGTGTGGTGGTAACAAAAATCCTGTTGCAATGTGACACATTCAATTTCATTAAGGACAAACCCTGGTCTTCTCTTCTCAATCTTCCTTGCATTAATAATTAATTACATTAATGGCCGCCTGTGTAACGGGGGCCAGCAACTGTAGTTGTGCCAGATCTATGTTGGTAAACCTCACTCCCTGACAACTTCAAGAGTAGTGCTGGCTGCTAGTTAGGGCTTTTAGCCCAGTGGTCCGCAAGCTCACCTCTCACACGAACGACCAGGGTGCGCGTTCCCAGTGTGGAATGTGGTAAAAAGGCTTATACATGCACTGTTAGCTTGCTTAAAAGAAATTCCGGTCCACATAATAGTATCTATCAGGCATGGTAGGCTAAAACCTGCACAAACATCATGCATGCTCTAGTATAGTAGTTGTGACACATTGACAGGAAGTGAAAGAAACTAAGCAGTGGTGCATCACCAAGATATATTTGACAATAAAACAAGTAAACGATACATTTTTCTTTATTGGACAACAACATTGATAGGATGCGATCAAAGTTAAAGAACTTTGTTAGGATTAGCGCTATTCTCGGTATTCAAACCCTACGAATATGCCTGCCGACAAAGCATTGCGGGACACTTTATCAAAAAACCTGAAGCCCGCTCTCTATATGGCAACCGTCTTCAAAATCAGAAGTTGTATAACGTCACACGAAAAGGGTTTATTGGAATAGCCTTTGGCCTCATTGTGCTGTCATCTTAACAGATGACACGAACACCACATTTTACATCTTACCCTTTTACAGTGTCTCAAACTGATCCATGTATATTTTCAAGGGTTTGCATTAACTTTTTCATACTATGATGCAAGTAACTAAGTCGTTTTTTCTTAAATTTCAGGTCAGTGGCTTGCTTTTACACTTTATTGTGATTGCATATACTATACTGTAAGTGTGACCGTGTTGCATTACACTCTGGGTTAGAGGTGTTTGCATCATTTTGTGAACTTTGATGACTGGCTAACAGGAGTTGTCTTACTCGTTTGTAAAAGCACATTCCTGAAGTAACTTCAATATGCTTTCTTGTGATTGAGCATGGCTTCACGGTGGCAGAGGGGTTAGTGCGTCTGCCTCACAATACGAAGTTCCTGCAGTCCTGGGTTCAAATCCAGGCTCGGGATCTTTCTGTGTGGAGTTTGCATGTTCTCCCCGTGAATGCGTGGGTTCCCTCCGGGTACTCCGGCTTCCTCCCACTTCCAAAGACATGCACCTGGGGATAGGTTGATTGGCAACACTAAATTGGCCCTAGTGTGTGAATGTGAGTGTGAATGTTGTCTGTCTATCTGTGTTGGCCCTGCGATGAGGTGGCGAGTTGTCCAGGGTGTACCCTGCCTTCCGCCCGATTGTAGCTGAGATAGGCGCCAGCGCCCCCCGCGACCCCGAAAGGGAATAAGCGGTAGAAAATGGATGATTGAGCATATCCACCTCAGTCTGGAGATGGGAGTTAGAATCTCTGTTGGAAGATATGGGTGTGGAGTTTACATGTTCTCTCTCTGTTTACATGTTTCTTTCCTAATTGTGGTTCTTTAGATTTCAACCACGTCCCCAAAACACGGATGTTAAGTTAATTGGAAAGACTACATTTTCCAGAAGTGTGAATGTTTGTTTTGTGTCCTGTCATTGACTGATTAACAATAGGGTGTATATCCCTCTAGCCCAAAGTGTTTTTCCCAATTCATCCCAAAAGGTGGGATGAACTTTTGAAACAATCGCAACTGGAATGTTCACATTGTCTTTGAAGATGTTAAGCCTGTCATCCAACAGCCTTTATCAGTTCATCAGGGTCAGCTTTGTTGGCCAGGTATATTTTTAAGGGCTGCATAATTAATCAAATTTTAGTCACGATTACGATTTTGAATTAAATGAGGTTGATTGTCGGTTGTATTAACATTTAAAAAGAAGACTTCGCTGCATATTAAATCAAGCACTTTCACAACCGCTGCGGAAAAAACAGCTCTGTAAAGCAAGGGCATTCACGTCAGATCATTGTGTATGAGCACAAAACTCCATCACCATGCCAAACTGAAACACTACCATTATTAGTATTTTTACCATTATCTGCAGCCGATTACTTTGTTTCACTTCATTTCACCTGCTTCACTTCTGTGCAGTTTCGGTGTGCATTTAATGCCGCACTGCTGTTATTAGATGGCAACCGGTGTGGACAATATTGGAGACAGACACATTTGTCCTACCCAAAATGTATACAGTGGAGGAGAAAAATATTTGACTGGCTTTCATTTAGAAGGACCAGCGGTAGGTACATGGATGGATGTACCAGTGTCGTGTCACTGGTTGCTCCTATACTCACCGGCTGTGACTCAGAGCGTTAAGGAGGAGAGGAAACATGCAGCAGCGGATCTGTAAAACGATGTGTGGGAAACGTTGCCTCGACTTGTTTATAACGTCTTACCGTTTGTTTTCTGGGACGGTCACTCTATTTTTTTGTCATTAATTGCTTGACATGTGTTTATATGTATATGTATGTACATATGTGTATATAAATATATTTGTGTGTGTATATGTGTATGTAATTATATATATTATGTGTTTAAATGTGTATGTATGTTTATATGTGTATACTATGTGTGTACATCTATGTATGTATGTGTATATGTAGGTATGTACAGTATGTATGCATATATATGTATGTATATGTGTAGGTATGTATGTATGCATATTTATATGTACAAACCCCGTTTCCATAAGTGTTGGGAAATTGTGTTAGATGTAAATATAAACGGAATACAATGATTTGCAAATCATTTTCAACCCATATTCAGTTGAATATGCTTCAACAGGGGTAGGGAACCTATGGCTCTAAAGCCAGATGCGGCTCTTTTGATGACTGCATCTGGCTCTCAGATAAATCTAAGCTGACATTGCTGAACACGATAAGTAATATTTCCGCTGGTAATCACAGTCTTAAAAATAACGTTCAAATTATAAAACATTCTCATGCATTATAATCCATCCATCTGTTTTCTACCGCACCTGTTCAAGATGTCACATTAATGGTAAGAAGTATTATATTTACTATATATATTATATTTATTATATTATACTAACTTTTAGAATAACAATGTTATTAAAAAGAATAAGACACTTATTATACTCTAAAAATGTTGGTTTTACTTAAAAATGCACACATTTAGTTGGACTCAGTGTTAAAAAATATCATATGGCTCTCACTGAAATACATTTTGAAATATTTGGCTTTCATGGCTCTCTCAGCCAAAAAGGTTCCCGACCCCTGTGCTACAAAGACAACATATTTGATGTTCAAACTGAAACTTTTTTTTTTTTTGCAAATAATCATCACTTTTAGAATTTGATGCCGGCAACACATGACACAGAAGTTGGGAAATGTGGCAATAAATACTGATAAAGTTGAGGAATGCTCATCAAACACTTATATGGAACATCCCACAGGTGTGTCGGCTAATCTTGAACAGTTGGGTGCCATGATTGGGTATAAAAGCAGCTTCCATGAAATGCTAATTAATTCACAAACAAGGACGGGGCGAGGGTCACCACTTTGTAAGCAAATTGTCGAACAGTTTTAGAATAACATTTCTTAACGAGCTACTGCAAGGAATTTAGGGATTTTACCATCTATGGTCCGTAAAATCATCAAAAGGTTCAGAGAATCTGGAGAAATCACTGCACATAAGCAATGATATTACGGACCTTTGATCCCTCAGGCGGTACTGCATCAAAAACCGACATCAGTGTGTAAAGGATATCACCACATGTGCTCAGGAACACTTCATAAAACCACTGTCAGTAACTACAGTTGGTCGCTACATCTGTAAGTGCAAGTTAAAACTCTACTATGCAAAGCCAAACCCATTTATCAACAATATCCTGAAACGCTGCTGGCTTCGCTGGACCCGAGCTCATCTAAGATGGACTGATGCAAAGTGGAAAAGTGTTCTGTGGTCTAACGGGTCCGCATTTCAAATTATATTTGGAAACAGGACCTGGTGTCCTCCAGAACAAAGAGGAAAATTACCATTCGGGTTATAGGTGCAAAGTTCAAAAGCCAGTATATGTGATGGTATAGGGGTGTATTAGTGCCCAAGGCATGGGTAACTTACAAATCTGTGAAGTTACCATTAATGCTGAAAGATCCATAGGTGTTTTGGATCAACATATGTTATCCAAGCAACGTTATCATGGACGCCCCTGCTTATTTCAGCAAGACAATGCCAAGCCACGTGTTACAGCATGGCTTCGTACTAAAAGAGTGCGGGTACTTTCTTGGCCCGCCTGTAGTCCAGACCTGTCTCCCATCGAAAATGTGTTGCGCATTATGAAGTGTAAAATACGACAGCGGAGACCCCGGACTGTTGAACGACTGAAGGTCTAAATAAAACAAGAATGGAAAAGAGTTCCACTTTCAAAGCTTCAACAATTCAACAACAAAAGGTGATGTAAAACAGTGGTGAACATGCTTTTTCCCATCTACTTTGGCATATGTTGCAGCCATGAAATTCTAAGTTAATTATTATTTGCAAAAAAAATATATTTTTATGAGTTTGAACGTCAAATATCTTGTCTTTGTGGTGCATTCAATTGAATATGGGTTGAAAAGGATTTGCAAATCATATTTATATTTACATCCAACACAATTTCCCAACTCATATGGAAACAGGGTTTGTATGTATGTATGTATGCATATATATATATATATATATATATATGTATATATATATATATATATATATATATATATATGGGTTCTTAACAAAACCTTTCTACATATAAAGTGCTTTTTTTGAGTGATTGAGACTTTTTTATTAGTACATTGCACAGTACAGTACATACAATTGACCACTAAATGCTAACACCCCAATAAGTTTTTCAACTTGTTCAAGTCTGGGTCCACGTTCATCAAAACCGCCCGCCGTTTTTTGTAGACATGTTCCATAAATATTGATGTTAAAGATAACTTTTTTGGTGAAGAAATGTTTAGAATGAAGTTCATGAATCCAGATGGATCTCTATTAGAATCCCCAAAAAGGGCACTTTAAGTTGATGATTAATTCTATGTGTAGAAATCTTTATAATTGAATCACTTGTTTCTTTTTCAACAAGTTTTAGTTATTTTTATATCTTTCTTTCCAAATAGTTCAAGGAAGACAACTACAAATGAGCAATATTTTGCACTGTTATACAATTTAATGAATCAGAAACTGATGCCATAGTGCTGTATTTTACTCCTTTGTCTGTTTTTTCAACCAAAAATGCTTTGCTCTGATTATAGGGTACTTGAACTATTATATATATATATATATATATATATATATATATATATATATATATATATATATATATATATATATATATATATATATATATATAATATATATACATATGTATATACAAACAGTATGTATCTCTCCCTTAGAGTTAGGGTGAGAAGCTCTGCCATCTGAGAGGAGTTCAAAGTAAAGCCGCTGCTCCTCCACATCGAGAGGAGCCAGATGAGGTGGTTCGGGCATCTGGTCAGGATGCCACCCGAACGCCTCCCTAGGGAGGTGTTTAGGGCACGTCCAACTGGTAGGAGGCCACGGGGAAGACCCAGGACACGTTGGGAAGACTATGTCTCCCGGCTGGCCTGGGAACGCCTCGGGATTCCCCGGGAAGAGCTAGACGAAGTGGCTGGGGAGAGGGAAGTCTGGCCTTCCCTGCTTAGGCTGCTGCCCCCGCGACCTGACCTCGGATAAGCTTAAGAAGATGGATGGGTGGATGGATATACTGTATATGTAGGGGTGATACTCGAAACCGGTTTTCCCGGTTGTTCGATAAGAAAAGAAATGAGTCCTTGGACTCGAACCCCTTTTTGATAAACGGTACCCGTTATCGAGACCACTATAGTAAAGAAAAGGAGTTGGTTCTTTATTTGAATCTGTCCCGACCAGAAATGCTCCGTGAGACATCACAAGAAACGACGTCACGTAGCTCAGTCATTAGGCGCAGATAGTGAAAGCAGGAAAACAACGGACGGGAAAAAGCGCTACAAGGTGTAATAAAGTTCAAAACAAAAGACATAATCCAATGAATAACTTTACTGAGAGATTTGAGCAGGGTACAAACACATGACCAACACTTTTACGACCAACCGGAAATATAGCAACCAGGCTAGCAACGCACCTCCTTTACGGCAGCTGTCGCAACGTACTTTAAGCAACCGCAGCACATACATACAACATATCCCCCTTTTTTAACTTTTGTTTTTCTTTTCTTGTAAACAAAGCAAAATCACACTGTATGTGTTGTCGGTCTAATTATAAATAATGCAGACGAGGCCTGTTGGCTGAGTTCTTGACGTGTACTGCCGTGTGACGACATGCAACAACGCTTCGGGGCTACCGCGCATGCTTGTCACTCCCGTTGCGTGCTGGGTAGTGTAGTCGTTATATTCCTTAGCTAATAAAGAAATAATGTTAACTCAATAAAGTGTATTTCTTTTTTTAGCTTTAACTTTTCATATTTTAGCATTGTAACCACATTTGCAAACAACTTTTGTCTTCATAGAATTTTCTTTCAATAAAGAAATAAGTGCAAAAATGTCAAAGCATCATAACAAACAGGTCAAATAGTAGCAGAAGTGCACTTTTTGGAGAGCTGTATTATTTTCAGTTTTGTGCCCAAGGGACTGATTTTATTTAACACTATATTATTTATACACCTATAGTGATCATAGAGACAGGTTGTTTTTGTGTTACTGTATATATTTGTTTTTCTGAAAAATCCCTCTTAATATACTTTGGGTAACAACAGTCAATATTTATTCATTTTATTTTTTTAGGGGGGTAACAGTCAATAGTTATTAGATTTAATTTTTTTCTTATATAATAAAAGTGAGCTTTTGTTAAACCAAATATTGTTTTTTTTTCCATGTACAACAACCTATCTGGACTCGATAAGAGAATCGATAAGGAATCGGTTCGATAAGAGGATTCGATAATATGCTCTAACTCGATAATTTCTTATCAAACATCATCCCTATATATATGTATATATGTATGTATATATATATATATATATATATATATATATAGTGTGTGTGTATATATATATGTGTGTAAATATATATGTATGTATGTATATATATATATATTTATATATATATATGTTTACGTATGTATGTATGCAAAAATATATACATTTACAAAACGTATCGTGATATGTTGCCAGTACAATACTTCTCCTGCCTCTAGGGTACTTGTGCTGATACGTATACTCTTGCTCTGTTGTGATGACAGATGTTATAGCTACAGAACATGTCCATACTTCTAGAGAGTCAATGGTTTGGATCCGGTACTAAGCCCTCAGACTAGAGCTGTCCTCGTCAAAACTTATTCTAAGACAATCTGAACAGTCCTGTTGCAATTTATTCAATGCCGTGAAAATACAATGACCTGGTTGATTGATAATATTACAGGCTTTGTGTCCAAAGAAATTGCTGTGACATTTAATTAGTGTTTTTGATGTGTTGGTGAAGTAAGGCTATTAGAAAAAAAAGGTTCACTGCCTTGATATTTGTGTCTCATCATGCACATTCTCCTGTGTCTGAGAGCAGAGGAGCAGCATCTCCATAAGTCCCTCCCCCATTCAACTTGCTCCTCTGCTTCCATGGGTGGGGCCATTTTTGGATGTGCGCCTTTAACTGATGACGGTTGTTTGCCATGAAGCAGCAGGAAGGTCATAGCAGTCTTTCAGGCACCAGCATTTGCTCTTTCCCACCCATGCATCACACACTCCGTCCCACGCTGTACTTTTTGATTTGCATTACCCAGTATTACAGCCAAATATTAATTTTTCGTTTCTAGAAGCATCGCTTTGGATTAGCGCAGTCCCAGTGTGTGCATTGTTCTGTTGCTGGAAGTCAAGTCATTATTTCGTCAGCTATTCTCCATGCCAAACTTTTAAAGCTCTGGTCTGCAACTGAAACAGGTTAGTGTTCTAGTTGTATATAGTTGTTGTAATATTATAGCTTCCTTATTAAACAGTTTTGTGATATCTGTATAGAAGTTTAGACCCAGTGAATTTTAAGAGATTGTGGCTTGATTTTTTTCCCTTCACTATTGTAATGTCTATTGGTGTGTATTATATCCACACACTTACAATCTTGCTCTGATGGTTTGCGATGATAGTATAACTTAATTGCAATGTCACATGTGCTGGAGCAAGGAGGTCTAGCATTTGGTAACGTGCAATGTAGTGTCCATGTCAGATGTTAACTTTTAAATATTTGGGAATGTTAATACTTGTTAATCGGTAGAGTGCTTAGTTGGAAAATATCTTAATGTCAAATATGCTACTGTATTGTGGATTTACTTCTAAAAGCACCTTGAGCCATTTCAGTCCAAGAAGTGTTTTTATGGGTGAACTTTCACTTCATAAATGCTTTTTTAATTCAGTGGAAACAAGCTCAAAGATTAAAACAGTAGGTGTAATGGAATTTATGTCCTTAAATAGATTGGAAAATATGGCCCTGCGATTGAGATGGCGACTTGTCCTTGGTGTACCCCGCTTTCCGCCCGAATGCAGCTAAGAAAGGCTCCAGCACCCCCCGCGACCAAAAAGGGACAAGTGGTAAAAAATGGATGGATGGGACTTCAGATGTCTTATAATGCAAGCTCTTTAGTCAGTAGCATATTGTATCAAAGCAGAGTTGTTGTATTGGACCGGTATGACCGTTTTGTTCAACTTTGTCAGCCAACACATAATCTAGCTGGCCCAGTGGCATGTCTTTGATATATAGAAAACTTTAACCTTTTCAAGAAATTTAGATTTTTCTATATTCTTTTATTAAAGTATAGAGAAATAAAAATATGTTTTACGGTTTATAGCACTAATAAAGACTAATAAGTGATGCTGAACTTTATGATTTTGAGAGGTATTGACATTAGACTGTACAACTCCTCTCTGGGACGGGGGACGGGGGGTATTAGGATGACAGGGGATGCAAAACATTAACAGTGCAATATGTTTTCATAGCATGGTCACTACTGCCTACTTTGTCTTGTTATATTCTTATTTTACTGTTATATTGTTATTCCCATTGTTTTTATTTTTGTAATATTTCTCTATTTTGTTTCCTTTTAAACCCCCAGTATTTACTTTTTACTTTTTTTTCTTTAAATTGATCTCAACTCTGTACACTCTGCTGGAATTTTAATTTTCCTGAAGGAACTCTCCTGAAGGAATCAATAAAGTACTATCTATCTATCTATCTATCTAGTTCTGGATGTGTTTGATATGTCAGGTGGATATGTATTATCTTCAATAGTCATACTTCAATTTATTCTATAGAAGACATCTATGTTTTAGACTCAACTTATGGTATCACCTGCTTTAATCATAAAGCCCAGGGATTTACCTAGGTTGTGCTTGAACCCAAACAGGATGTACTCTGTTTTACCCAGGTGTAGTGACAGTTTATCGGAAAGCCAGAGACAGATTACTTAGTTCAGTGCTGAGTCCACTTTCAACCTTCAATTTATCCCTGTCCAAGACCAGAATCGTCCGCGAACAGGAACAAATTGCTGTTACATGCTGATGTCATGTCGTTAATGTAAGTCAAGAATAACAATGGTCCTAGAATGCTCCCCTGTGGGACCACCAGTTTTCTATCCTCACGGTAAGATTTCATCCAGTTTGAGGGAGGGTTTGTTCAACCATCCATCCATTTTCTACCACTTATCCCTTTTAACCATGTTTTAATTATAAACTGCAATGTTTCCTATATAACTATCTGTAGGCACGGTTGTAAGACCTCATCATTTGATTTGCATAATTAAACATGACTAATGAAGGCTGTGGAAGGCTGCTTATTTTGCTTATGACCACTGAACCCAAATAGATGACAATATAGTACATAGTAATAACACTCCCAGTTTGAGTGGCCGTTCTGGGTTTGCTAGTGTAATATTATATTTTAAGGCAGTGAAGTTTGTGCTTTAAAGTGTGCTGCGATCTGTACTGTTATACTTGTGACATTGTCGTACACCAAAAACAAGTTAACCGAAAACTGCTTTGAGGCAGAAGTATCCAAAATGGGAGTGGCCCTTTCATGGCGTAGTATATATTTTTTTTAGCAGCTGGCTCTTGGCTGCTTTTATCCCCCTCTGTTTATCCACACTGATGATAAACTACTGCATACATCCGCTGTTCTGATCCCTGCTATACGTGCAGGGCTACTTTGTGCTTGTTGCCTATAAGTGATGTGGCTGAATGAGTCATTGGACTGAGAAAATGGTTTGTTGTCACTCACCAAAGAGTGGTCATTTGCTGGTAACACCCTCGAATGGAGTCATCATCTTTGTTAGTACTCCGCAAGTTTAAGACCTGGCACTAAAGGAGAGCCACATGGCAGTTTTCACACATAAAATTAAAATTGAAAACTACAGCGCAAAATTGCTTTTTTGTGCCATAAAATTCCAGCAAGCAACACATTTTATAAATTCCTTTTTGGTAATGTTTTTTTTAAATGTGTTTTGTAAGTCATATTGTAGTAATGTAATGTAAACCTAAAAACACACAATCTAATATCACTCTCCTTGCCTGTCACGTGATCACATGCTCAGGTTGCCTCAATATAGGGCAGGGTTTTGCATTGTCAGACAATAATGGAGAGAATCACTGTAGTTTCTTTTTGTATTGTTGTTATCAACAATAGTGTAATACTTTCTTGCACTTTCTACAACAATCTCTACAGTTTCCCTGAGCTCTAAAAAAGATGTCCACCATGGTGTATCCACGGCAAGAAAAGCTCGAGAAGCTCTCCCAAGAAGAGATAATTTCCAACACCAAATTGGTAATCCAGGGTCTAGAGGCTCTAAAGAATGAGCACAACTCCATCCTCCACAGTCTCCTGGAGACAATCAAGTGCCTGAAAAAGGACGAAGAAGCCAACCTGGTGCATGAGAAGTCCAACCTCCTGCGCAAGTCAGTGGAGATGATTGAGCTTGGACTTGGTGAAGCACAGGTAATATCGGGCGAATAATTTATAATTTAGTGTTGTGTGTTTTAACCTTCCAATCTCTTGCGACTGTCCTTGTAGTTTGGCTTCCTCTGCATTCTTACATTTATTCACAATCTTCTCTTACCAGTGTACTGTTGTTTTTTTCAATGCCATCTCCGTTTCAGGTAATGATGGCCCTCTCCAATCATTTGAATGCAGTGGAGTCCGAGAAACAGAAGCTGCGTGCACAGGTGAGAAGGCTCTGCCAGGAAAACCAGTGGCTGCGGGACGAGTTGGCTAACACCCAACAGAAGCTGCAAAAGAGCGAGCAGAACGTCGCCCAGCTTGAGGAAGAGAAGAAACATCTGGAGTTCATGAACCAGCTAAAGAAATACGATGAGGAAGCCTCTCCTACTGTAAGTACCAAATAATTTTAAACTGATGTTAACATGTTGAAAAGTATACTTCAAAATTCACAAATTTTGAAAGAGCTTTTCTATCCAAGGGAGAATGTAGACAGTTTTTTTTTTTAAATCATACCATTTGTTGCCATTTTGTTTATCCCAAATAAAGCCCTCAGTTTTTTTTATTTTTGACAAATAGTCCATGCTCATAGTAAATATGGTTTAAATGATCTGTGCCATGATAAAATTAATATTAAAATGAATGTATCATTGTTAATATGAATGGAAAAATACATTTAAGGTGTTTTTTGATAAAAGCTATCCCTCAGCTGATTGTTATGCTTTGGAGGAGACCGATCATGAAACAACAACTTATCTTAGCTATTGGTACTTTTTGTGTATTTGGGATCTGCATAAGTCCCAAAAATTTGAAATCAAACCATGAAAGCATGGCGGAGATATTTATATAACAATCTTGCCTTCCTTCATACTTCCTCCAAATGTGCAGTTTAGTATTTGCCCGATTTTTAAAAATGTTTTTCCTATTCTTGAAGTCAGCGAATATCTACATATATGGTAAATTTTTACCCAAACAGCTTTGCACGAGTCCGCCTTTATAGTCTGACTCTGTAGTCCATAAGCGGCTTCTTTTTCTCGATCCTCATGTTGTAGGATAGACTAGCGCATACATGTACATGCATTCCCCGCTGTTGCCATTTCTAGTATAAAGTAGAGTATAGTTCAAACTCACAGTATATCTGTCATTAGACGATATAAACACAGTAAAAACTATAACATAGCTGATGGAGTGAAGATGCAATCGAAGTGGAGGCATGTAATAAGACACCCCACAAAATGGCGCATTCTGAAGAAACGGTTAGGAGTGGATTGAAGATGGTCTGTAAAACCTATGTACAAAATTTTGACATTATGCTACACTGTGAGAAAGGTGGGTTAAGTGTCCTGCCTAAGGACACAATGGCAGTGACTATGATGGTAACAGCTGAATTCAAACATAGAACCCTCAAGTTGTGGTCGGCCGCTCTATCATCTGAGCTGCGCTGCCCCACACTGTAGCGTAAAATACTAAATCATTGTGCTTGGCTGTCATTAAGTTCGCTATTGTTGTTTTGTAGCTTGTTTTTTAAATTGCTGGAATTTTCCTTTCTCAAAATGTTTTTAAAGAAAAGGTGTTTTTCTTTTCTTTTCAAAGCAGGATGAAAAAGATAAAGAAACACCAAAGGACTCTCTTGACGATCTCTTCCCTAATGACGAGGAGGAGCATGGCCAAGGAAGTAAGGCACTTATCTATGTTGTTAAGCAGATAAACCCATTTTACCATTACACAAACCAAATTAAAATTGGTTTGTTTCACTAGTTGACCGCTCCCTCATGCCTATGTTGCATTCATACCCAATAGTGCAGCATCAACACAACAGCGCAGCTGTGGCTGCAGCCCAGCAGGGAGGCTACGAGATCCCGGCTCGCCTGAGAACACTGCACAACCTGGTAATCCAGTATGCTTCTCAGGGCAGGTATGAGGTAGCTGTGCCTCTCTGCAAGCAAGCTTTGGAGGACCTGGAGAAAACCTCTGGACATGACCACCCTGATGTGGCTACCATGCTCAACATCTTGGCCTTAGTTTACAGGTCAGAATTGAGTACATACTCACGATCAAAAGTTGACATACACTTGTAAAGAACATTATGTCATGGCTGTCTTGAGTTTCCAATACTTTCTCCAACTCTTATTTTTTAGTGATAGAGTGATTAGAGCACATACTTGGTCACAAAAAAACATTAATGAAGTTTGGTTCTTTTATAAATTTATTTTGGGTCTTCTGAAAATGTGACAAAATAGTCTAGGTGTAAAGTATACATGCAGCAATGTTATTTGGTTACATGTCCCTTGGCAAGTTTCACTGCTAAAAGGCGCTTTTGGTAGCCATCCACAAGCTTCTGGCAAGCTTTTGCCTGAATTTTTGACCACTCTTCATGACAATTTTGGTGCAGTTCAGCTAAATTTGTTGGTTTTCTGACATGGACTTGTTTTTTCAGCATTGTCCACACGTTTAAGTCAGGACTTTGGTAGGCCAATTGTAAAACCTTAATTGTAGCCTGATTTAGCCATTCCTCTACCACTCTTGACCTCTGTTTGAGGTCATTGTCCTGTTGGAACACCCGACTATGCCCAAGACCCAACCTCTGGGCTGATGATTTCAGGTTGTCCTGAAGAATTTGGAGGTAATCCTCCTTTTTCTTTGTCCCATTTACTCTCTGTAAAGCACCAGTTCCAATGGCAGCAAAACAGGCCCAGAGCATAATACTACTACCACCATGCTTGACGCATGGTGTTCCTGGAATTAAAGGCTTTACCTTTTCTCCTCTGAACATATTGCTGGGTATTGTGGCCAAACAGCTAAATTTTTTGTTTCATCTGACAACAGGACAACAGAAGGTTTTATATTTGTCAGTGTAATGTCAGATGAAACAAAAATTGAGCTGTTTGGCCACAATACCCAGCAATATGTTTGGAAGAGAAAAGGTAAGGTCGAGCATGGTGGTCGTAGTATTATGCTCTGGGCCTGATTTGCTGCCAATGGAACTGGTGTTTCAAATGGGACAATGAAAAAGGAGGATTACCTCCAAATTCTTCAGGACAACCTAAAATCATCAGCCCAGAGGTTGGGTGTTGGGCGCAGTTAGGTGTTCCAACAGGACAATGACCCCACCAAACAAACACACATCAAAAGTGGTAAAGGAATGGCTAAATCAGGCTAGAATGTAGGTTTTAGAATGGCCTTCCCAAAGTTCTAACTTAATAAACATGTGGACAATACTGAGGAAAACCAACAAATTTAACTGAACTGCACCAATTTTGTCAACAGAAGTGGTCAAAAATTCAACCAGAACCTACCAAAACTTTAGTGCAGTGAAACTTGCCAAGGGACATGTAACCAAGTATTAACATTGCTGTATGTATACTTTTGACCCAGCAGATTTGGTCACATTTTCAGTCAACCCATAATAAATTCATAAAAGAACCAAACTTCATGAATGTTTTTTGTGACCAACAAGTAAGTATGTGCTCCAATCACTCCCCCTCAAAAAAATAAGAGTTGTAGAAATTATTGGTAACTCAAGACAGCCATGACATTATGTTCTTTACATGTGTATGTAAACTTTTCATTGTGACTGTATATACTGCAGTCCTTTTACAATAACTTGTTTTAATGTTAGCCTTTGTTTTAAGGAACTTCCTATTGTCAACACATTTTTTTATATACAGGGATCAGAACAAATACAAAGAAGCAGCCCACCTTCTCAACGATGCTCTGTCCATCCGGGAGAAAACGCTGGGGAAAGACCACCCTGCTGTAGGAATCCTATTGTCATTGCAACCATACCTTCTAATATGTTATCTGTAAAGCAGATTAGTCTTTTGGTATAGTTTCATGTTTGATTGTAGCTATAGATTATGCAAGACCTTGCAACGCTAGTTCATTCACTACTAACCAGTAAAAAAATATTTAGAGTTGTAATTACTTATTTTATGAACACATTTATACCACTCTCATCCCCCATTGTTATTCTTGTTTCCCCATCTCCATGATAAATTTGAAACAGTATTGTTTTTACTACAGATCCAAAATGGCTTTAAAAGTTTGCTGCATCTCAGTAGCCCGATTTTTTTTTAAGTCAAATTCCATAATTCCATCTGTTTTTCTATATGTATGTGTTGTGCAGGTTGCAGCAACTTTGAACAACCTGGCTGTCTTGTATGGAAAGAGAGGGAAGTACAAGGAGGCCGAGCCCCTGTGCAAGAGGGCTCTGGAGATCCGAGAGAAGGTAGGCCACATGCCAGGCTTGCACCACAGTAGTACCGTCAAGGCCTGACCTTTAGACAACACTTTTTCTAATAAAATAAGCTGGTTATGATTTAAAATTTCAGTAGTAGATATGGAAACCTGTGAATTTCCACAATTTGTGATACTTATTGACACAAAGAGTTTAAAAAAAAAAAAATGTATCCATGTACTTTTAATGCACTATTTTATGCAAAACTGTTTCCAAGTGTACTTTATACATTACTGCTTCAACAGATTTTTGCACAGAATATAAAGGCCTACTGAAACCCACTACTACCGACCACGCAGTCTGATAGTTTATACATCAATGATGAAATCTTAACATTGCGACACATGCCAATACGGCCGGTTTAGTTTACTAAATTGCAGTTTTAAATTTCACGCGGAAGTATCATGCTAAAACGTCGCGGTATGATGACGCGTGCGCGTGACGTCACGCATTGTAGAGGACATTTTGATTCAGCACCGTTCACAGCTATAAGTCGTCTCTTTTCATCGCATAATTCCACAGTATTATGGACTCTGTCTTGCTGAATCTTTTGCAATTTGTTCAATTAATAATGGAGACGTCAAAGAAGAAAGATGTAGGTGGGAAGCGGTGTATTGCAGCCGCCTTTAGCAACACAAACACAACCGGTATTTCCTTGTTTACATTCCCGAAAGATGA
The DNA here is from genome assembly GCF_033978795.1 of Nerophis ophidion. Lineage (NCBI taxonomy): Eukaryota > Metazoa > Chordata > Actinopteri > Syngnathiformes > Syngnathidae > Nerophis > Nerophis ophidion. The sequence goes on from NC_084619.1 coordinate 26,684,622, forward strand.
CGGTGAGGCTTTACTATGGAACAGAGCGGTCAAGCGGACATGGTTCCCTACCAAATATCAACCAGCAGGTTTCGGTGAGAAAATGGTCGTAATAAGTCGGCTCTTACCGTAGACATGAGCGGAGAGCTTGCGTCGTTCCTCCTGCACCTGTCAAAGAGGCAGTTGCGGACTCTCTTGCCTCCTCCCACCAGCCGCCCTTGACCGTCAAATGCTTCCACCGTGGAGGAGGGGAAAAAAATAAAAAATCTCAGCCTGGCCCCATTGGCTGCCTTCGCCTCGTCGAGAAACGTGGCTTCTCTCGGAGACACTGGAGGTCACCACGCCCCTCCGACTTTTAGGTTGTACAGGTACGACAATATGATCTCACTAAAACACTAGTAACACAATAAGCAGATAAGGGATTTTCCAGAATTATCCTAGTAAATTTGCCTAATAACATTTGAATCGCTCTGTCGTCTAGTTTTTTTTTTTTTCCCTAGTCCTTAACTCTCACTTTCCTCATCCACGAATCTATCATCCTCGCTCAAATTAATGGGGAAATTGTCGCTTTCTCGGTCCGAATCGCTCTCGATGCTGGTGGCCATGATTGTAAAAAATGTGCGAATGTGAGGAGCTGCACAACCCGTGACGTCACGCGCACATCGCCTGCTATTTCCGGTAAAGGCAAAGCTTTTTTATTAGTGACCAAAAGTTGCGAAATTTATCGTCGATGTTCTCTACTAAAGCCTTTCAGCAAAAATATGGCAATATCACGAAATGATCAAGTATGACACATAGAATGGACCTGCTATCCCCATTTAAATAAGAAAATCTCATTTCAGTAGGCCTTTAAATTGCATTAGCGGCTACCAAGAGGTAACTATACATTTAAAACAGTGGTTCTTAACCTTGTTGGAGGTACCGAACCCCATTAGTTTCATATGCGCATTTACCGAACCCTTCTTAGTGAAAAATAAAATGTTTTCTTTTTCTAATTCAAGACAAAGTTATATGTTTTTGGTAACACTTTAGTATGGAGAACATATTCTAAGTAACAAAGACTTAATTTAGAGGTTTTTGGACACTAGGGGAACATATTTTAAGTAACAAAGACTTAATTTAGAGTTATTTGGTTAGGGTAATAATGAGGCCATGCCGAATAAGGCATTAATAAGCACTTAATAATGACTAGTTAACAGCCAATATGTTAGTAATTTGCATGTTAATGAGCAACTAATTAATAGTGAATATGTTCCCCATACTAAAGTGTTACCATGTTTTTTTACTGGTGCACAAATTGAACCGTGCATGAACGTCACCTAGTTCAAAGAACAAAACCAACACAGTGCATACTCACAACAAATTACACACCTGCAAATCAGTGTTACTTCTGGTGTTGCCGTATCCGTAATACGCCGATAGGGAGAAGTTTTTATTTACACGATGAGTCGAGTGTGTTTTGACATCCGCCGAACCCCTGAGGCCGAATCACCGAACCCCTAGGGTTCGATCAAACCCAGGTTAAGGACCACTGATTTAAAATGAACAACAATGGACTATATCCTCCTTGTATACAGTGTCCGGAAAGTATTTACAGCGCTTCACTCTTTCCCCCAAATGTTTTATGTTACAGCCCTATTCCAGAATGGAATAAATAATTTTTTGGCCTCAAAATTCTTCAATATTACCCCATAATGACAATGTGAAAATGTTTTTTTTTTTTTTTAATAATTTAGCAAATTTATTGAAAACAACAAAACAGGAATCACATGTACACTTGTATTCACGGCCTCTGGTCAATACATTTTTTACGCACCTTTATCAGCAATTAAAGCCTCACGTCTTTTTGAATACGATGCCACGAGCTCGTCACACCCGTCTTTGGGCAGTTATGGCCATTTCTGTTTGGATTGCTCTTTACAGCACTACTCAAATCAGGTTGGATAAGAAGCGTTGATTTTCATCAAGAAGATCTCTGTAAATGTATCTTTCCCTTTTATCCTAACAAGTCTCCCAGTTCCTGCCTTTGAAAAACATCCGCACAACATGATGCTGCCACCACCATGCTTCACTGTAGGAATGGTGATCAGCGGTGCCTAGTTCCCTCCAAGCATGACACTGGGCATTCACACCCAAAGAGTTTAATCTTTGTCTCATCAAAAGAGAGAATTTTGTTTCCCATTATCTGAGAGTCTTTCAGGTGCATTTTGGTGAACTTTTCACAAAGAAATGGCTTCCGTCTAGCCGTTCTACCATACAGCCCTGATTGGTGGGTTGCTGCAAAGGTGGTTGACCTTCTGGAAGGTTCTCCTCTCCATACAAAAATGCTGTATCTGTGACGGAGTGACCTTCGGGATCTTGGTCACCTCCCTGACTAGACTTAAGATGAATGCAGCAAAGTACAGAGACATTCTGGATGAAAATCATTGCTGCCCATTCAACCGGATGGCGCTTCAGAGCTGCTGCAAAGAGGAATGGGCGAAACTGCCCAAAGATAGGTGTGCCAAGCTTTTGGCAGCATTTAAACACACTTGAAGTATTGAGCAAAGGCTGTGAATACTTTTATGTACACACACACACACACACACACACACACACACACGTATACAGTGGAGCAAAGGCTGTGAATACTTTTATGTACACACACACACACACACACACACACACAGTGGGGCAAAAAAGTATTTAGTCAGCCACCGATTGTGCAAGTTCTCCCACTTAAAATGATGACGGATGTCTGTAATTTTCATCAGAGGTACACTTTAACTGTTAGAGACAGAAAGTGAAAAAAAAATCCAGGAATTTCACATTGTAGGAATTTTAAAGAATTTATTCGTAAATTATGGTGGAAAATAAGTATTTGGTCAATAACAAAAATTCAACTCAGTACTTTGTAATATAACCTTTGTTGGCAATAACAGAGGTCAAGCGATTACTATAGGTCTTTACCAGGTTTGCACACACAGTAGCTGGTATTTTGGCCCATTCCTCCATGCAAATCTTCTCGAGAGCATTGATGTTTTGAGGCTGTCGCCGAGCAACACAGACTTTTAACTCCCTCCTCAGATTTTATATGGGTTTGAGGTCTGGAGACTGGCTAGGCCACTCCAGGACTTTCAAATGCTTCTTACGGAGCCACTCCTTTGTTGCCCGGGCGGAATGTTTGGGATCATTGTCATGCTGGAAGACCCAGCCACGTTTCATCTTCAAAGCTCTCACCGATGGAAGGAGGTTTTGGCTCAAAATCTTACGATACATGGCCCCATTCATTCTTTCCTTAACACGGATCAATGGTCCTTTCCCCTTGGCAGAAAAACAGCCCCAAAGCATGATGTTTCCACCCCTATGCTTCAAAGTTGGTATGGTGTTCTTGGGATGCAACTAAGTATTCTTCTTCCAAATACGACGAGTTGAGTTTATACCAAAAAGTTCTATTTTGGTTTCATCTGACCACATGGCATTCTCCCAATCCTCTGCTGTATCATCTATGTGCTCTCTGGCAAACTTCAGACGGGCCTGGACATGCACTGGCTTAAGCAGGGGGACACGTCTGGAACTGCGGGATTTGATTCCCTGTCGGCGTAGTGTGTTACTGATGGTAACCTTTGTTACTTTGGACCCAGCTCTTTGCAGGTCATTCACCAGGTCCCCCTGTGTGGTTCTGGGATTTTAGCTCACCGTTTTCATGATCATTTTGACCCCACGGGATGAGATCTTGCGTGGAGCCCCAGATCGAGGGAGATTATCAGTGGTCTTGTATGCCTTCCATTTCCTGATAATTGCTCCCACAGTTGATTTTTCACAGCAAGCTGCTTGCCACTTTTCCCAGTTTGGTGCAGGTCTACAATTCTTTTCCTGATGTCCTTCAACAGCTCTTTGGTCTTGGCCATAGTGGAGTTTGGAGTCTGACTGTTTGAGGCTGTGGACAGGTGTCTTTTATACAGATAACGAGTTCAAACAAGTGCCATTATTACAGGTAACGAGTGGAGGACAGAAGAGCTTCTTAAAGAAGAAGTTACAGGTCTGTGAGAGCAAGAGATCTTCCTTGTTTGAAGTGACCAAATACTTATTTTCCACCATAATTTACAAATGAATTATTTAAATTTCCTACAATGTGAATTCCTGGATTTGTTTTCACATTCTGTCTCTCACAGTTGAAGTGTACCTAAAATTAAAATTGCAGACCTCTGTCACCATTTTAAGTGGAAGATCTTGCAATAATAATGATAATCGGTGGCTGACTAAATACTTTTTTGCCCCACTGTAGCTCGCTGAGGGAAATGTGTTGTACAGTCTGTGGTACTAATGATACTGAAAAAAGTTGGTATCGATGACATTTTTACATGTTGCAATGGAATCGAAGTATTGATACTATTTACAACCCTATAATAAAGTCATTACAATCACTCGGAAGCACTGTAACAAAGTATTTAAAATCAACAAATATTTCTCTAAATGGTTTGTTCTCCCCACTGGAGGCCCCCTGTATATTGGGAGGAATAAGTGTTTAACTGAGCAGAGCTTGAAAATGTATGTTAAGTTTGAGGCATGGCAGCAGGAATTGTATAAGAGATGGGACAACGTTGAAGCACTTGGTACAATAAGTATGTCTGCATAAAACTTTGTTTCAGGGTCTTTATTGATCATCATAGCAATTAGATCAGCTGACTACCTGCCGATGGCACCAACTGCCTGATGAAAACATATATCATAAGGAAGCAAAATGTAAAAAAGGATATGCATTTATAGTATATTTATACGATAAAAACATGTATATAACCTCCATTAGGTCCTGGGGAAAGACCATCCAGATGTGGCCAAACAGCTGAACAACTTGGCCCTGCTGTGTCAGAACCAGGGCAAGTATGAGGAGGTGGAATACTACTACTGCCGGGCACTGGAAATCTACGAATGTAGGCTGGGCCCAGATGATCCTAATGTGGCCAAAACCAAGAACAACCTGGTGAGAGTTCTCCTCTTCAATTTAATGCGTGTCGCGTAGGCAGTGAACAACAGCAGCAAGAGTGTAAGGCTGTTATATTCCAGGTTTTAAAAAGTAGTTAATTAGTGTAGTCTGCTTCTTGAGATTTATGTGATGCTCTCAGCTGATTCAGTCAAATTCTGAGGCAATTACTTCCAGATTATATTTATTGGACTCATGAATCTCACATCCTAAGAAGTGTCTGTAATTACTGCCAGTTGCAAACAAGTCAGCAGTTGTCTTGTCAGATGACTTGTGTCACATTGCTCTATAGCAGGGATCTCGAACAAGCGGCCCGCTGGCCAATTGCGGCCCGCCAGACGTAATTTTGCAGCAAGCATCTTAATTTGAAAATTTAATGTTGGTGCGGACCGCAAGTTTTTTATGAGTGGCGCTTTACAGTGTCATACTTGTATACCCTCGATTTTTCTGGGAGACTCCCAATTTTCAGTGCCCCTCCAGGGGTAAATCATTCTCCCAAATTTCACCCTAACAACAATATTAAGGGGGCACCGTGGAGGCACTGCCTTTAGCGTCCTCTAAAACCTGTACAAACAGCGTGCCAGCCCAGCCACATTGTGTTTGGCTTCTGTAGATCCAGTAAGCGACTGCAAGACATATTTGATCAACAGCCACACAGGTCACACTGAAGGTGGCCGTATAAACAACTTTAACACTGTTACAAATATGTGCCACGCTGTGAAGCCACACCAAACAAGAATGACAAACACATTTTGGGAGAACATCCGCACCGTAAGACAACATAAACACAACAGAACAAATACCCAGAATCCCATGCAGCTGTAACTCTTCCGGGCTACAATATACCCCCACCAACCCCACCCCCTATTGTAGCCCGGAAAAGTTGGGCTGCATTGGATTCTTGGTATTTGTTCTGTTGTGTTTATGTTGTGTTACGGCGCAGATGTTCTCCCAAAATGTGTTTGTCAATCTTGTTTGGTGTGGGTTCACAGTGTGGCGCATATTAGTAACAGTGATAAAGTTGTTTATACGGCCACCCTCAGTGTGACCTGTATGACTGTTGATCAAGTTTGTCTTGCAGTCGCTTCCGTCGGTCTGCAGAAGCCTCATACAATATGTGACTGGGCCGGCACACTGTATGGTGGAAAAGCGGACGAGACGACAGGTTTTAGATGACGCTAAAGGCATTGCCATCACGGCACGCCCTTAATATTGTTGTCTGGGTGAAAACTGGGAGAATGATTGCCCCAGGAGATTGTCGAGAGGGGCACTGAAATTCGGGTGTTTCCCGGAAAGATCGCGAGAGTTTGCAAGTCTGTTACTAGGGCGGGAAAGCTATCCAAAAAAGGTGAATTCATTAAAAAGTGCATGTCAGATTTTTTTACGAAATCTTTTCTTGCGGCCCAGCCTCACCCATTTTCTGCATCCAGTGGCCCCCAGGTAAAATGAGTTTGAGACCCCTGCTCTAAAGCCTCTTGTATCTATAAAATCAAGTGCCACAATGTAATTTGCGCAGGTTATTGTGTACATGGCGTGAAGACTATTTCTGCTCTTAAGGAATGCCAGAGTGAGTCAGTGATCTCATTTGATTCAAACTCTAAACTGTATTTATGTCCTCTCTTTTCTGAAGGCGTCCTGCTTTCTTAAACAGGGAAAATACAAGGAGGCTGAGATTCTGTATAAAGAGATTCTGACTCGTGCTCATGAGAAAGAGTTTGGATCTGTTGATGGTAAGGTCTCATTGATGCGGTGAAGATTTTCACAACAAACATAATTAATACTAACTCAACATGAGGAAAATGTAGGAAAACTTTGATTAAACTAAGACCTGTTCCTTTTTTAACACTCATCCACTATTGTTTCATATTCCACCTACTGTTTATGTCACACCAGCCAGCAGTGATGGACAGATGGTTAAAAAGTGGACGGTGTTCTAAGACAGCTGCTCACCATCTCCATTCAAAGGACTGAAAGACTCTTTCCAAAAAGCTTTTGGGGAAATAAAGAGTTTTATTGTCTGGACTCTATATCATACCATACCAACTTTAGCAAGTGTATTGTCCTTTAGTTGAAACTGAACTATTTGGTTGCATTTCTCCAGAGATGAAATGTATCTATTATCAGCATTTGTCAGCTTTTCTTGGCAAAAATCTGACAGATTTATCCCCCCCAGAGTCCAATTTACAACATTTTTCAGATTGTATCAGATGAAACTGGCATCAAAGGCGAAGAGACAACCAGAACATCAGCATTACTCAGCTGCAGTTTGTCTAAATTATAACGTATAAGAAAAATGTATGAATCCTTTTATTTGTCAGGGTTTTAGTTTGTTATGGTCATACATTTGTCATTAAAACATTTTTCAACTACCATTTAATGTAATGAGACATTTCTGCATCTTTTGCAAAGGATCCATATTTCACTACACCAAATGTACTAACGCAATTGACAGTGAAAAATTCTGGAAAGGCATGTGCCGTGCTCAGCGAGTTCCATGCATCGTGAATAATTCGACTTAGACTCAAGAGATCAAGTGTGGGGTTTTCCAGTTGTCTTGTGCAGTTTGTCGAACCTCGTGTGTGTGTGTGTGTCTGCAGCTGAAAACAAGCCCATCTGGATGCACGCTGAGGAACGAGAGGAGATGAGCAAGGTGAGGGCCTTTATTTAATCCCCTGTGACATTTACAACCAAAGTACATAAAAAAAGAAAATTTTCCAAAAGGTGTCATTTGAGAGGAGAAACATGTCAGTTACATCATGGAAAGTGAAACACAATCTTTTTTTTTTCATGCTGCTAAAGCTTAGACAGCATTAAATACCCATGGGCAAATACTGTAATTGTTATATGTACACAAAAGAGATGCTGCCCCCCCCCCTTTCGCTGCCCTCCATGTTTTCATTTTACTTCCAGGGCAAACAGAGAGACAACACGCCGTATGGAGAGTATGGAGGTTGGTATAAAGCCTGCAAAGTCAACAGGTGAGGCATATTTTGATGTTTAAACCCTCATTCATAAAGACATTTAAAATACACACTCTTATTTTGGTTTCATAAATGCCAGAAAGTGTCAGCCTTAATACATCACGTACAGTACCAGTCAAAAGTTTGGAGACATTTTTGTAAAGCTATTCATCCAGTCATTAAGTGCCTTGTTCAAAGGCACCTAAGCCTTGAATGCCTATTCCGGCCTTGATCATGTGCTGCTTTCTAACCAATCACAATAGGGTCTACAGTAGAACTAGATGTAGTCAGATCACAGTTTCCTTATGTCAATGTGTGTTTATTGTGCATGCAGCCCCACAGTAAACACCACACTGAGGAACTTGGGGGCTCTGTACCGCCGCCAGGGCAAGCTGGAAGCTGCAGAGACCCTGGAGGAGTGTGCTGTTAGATCCCGCAAACAGGTCAGCTGCAGTTCTGCAAATAGACAGTTTGTGTCATTTCTGGAATGTGTCAGGAGAGTCAATCTCATGATATTTTTTCCCTCTCTCTACACTGCTTTGGATCCAGAGCAACGCAGTAAGTGATAGCCGCCAGAGAACCTCCACCTTCCTTCCTAATCATCACTTCCACTTCACAGCCATACAAAAAATATGATCTCTTCACTGCTTTAAAAGTCACACAAATCACTTTAAAACTCATGCATCTGCACACTTTTGGCCACCGTTATACTGTGCTCGCTGTGATTATGGCATGTTTCTCTGTCTATTCCTGCCATTAGGGCATTGACCCCATCCACCAGACACGTGTGGTTGAGATTCTGAAGGATGCAGATGGCGACCGGCGAAGGAGCAGGGAGAGCCTTACCAGCGTTAAGTATGAGAGCGGCTCTGAAACTGGCGAGGAAGTGAGTATGGGCGTGGAGTGGAACGGGGTGAGTACACATCCACTTTGAAGCATAGAAGACAGTGAATCTTATTGGAAGAACAAAACAATCTTGAAAATATAACAGGGAGTCTCAGCTAAACACTTTTTTATTGCCTTTTGGACTGGAATTACGTTAGAGACCATCATCTGCCAGTTCGTTAGCTCCCTGTTTGTTGCTTTGTTCTTTTGATGAGGGTTTTTTAACTCCACACACTTTGTTGAAAGATAAAGCTGATTGAGTGTCTTGGCATGGCGACAACATATAGTATTTGTACGCATCTCGGTTTGCTTCAGGCTATGTGTTGTCGCTTGTTTTACGCTGTTATTGTCATTTTAATTAGCAAACTGTTTTTGCTGGCATTGATAGCTTCTGCGCAGCTTCATGGTGGAAGAGGGGTTAGTGCGTCTGCCTCACAATACAAAGGTCCTGAGTAGTCCTGGGTTCCATCCCAGGCTCAGGATCTTTGTGTGGAGTTTGCATGTTCTCCCTGTGACTGCGTGGGTTCCTTCCGGGTACTCCGTCTTCCTCCCACCTCCAAAGACATGCACCTGGGGATAGGTTGATTGGCAACACTAAATTGGCCTTAGTGTGTAAATGTGAGTGTGAATGTTGTCTGCCTATCTGTGTTGGTCCTGCGATGAGATGGCGACTTGTCCAGGGTGTAACCCGCCTTCCGTCCGATTGTAACTGAGATAGGCACCAGCGCCCCCCCGCGATCCCAAAGGGAATGAGCGGCAGAAGATGGATGGATGGATGGATGGATGGATGCTTCTGCAAAAAAGGAGTTGGCACATGCTCACATTTGGCATTTTGGAAACATTTAATTCATTCTTCTCTTTGGATGATAGAAACAAATTGATTATAGATTATATTACTGTCTTGTCAGTCAGACTTTCATTATAATTTTTTCAATGAGAGAAACATCGTTAGAAACTCTGTGGTGAATTTTATATGAGTCAGTTGATGTGCCTTCACTAAGCATGTTTCAAAGCATTTAATTGGTCGGATTTCTCAAAATATTTCATCAGCCTGTCAACTGATGAAAGTTAATTCTAAACTTTAAATCATGCCTCTCACCTGGATTATATAAGAACGTGGCCATAAATCCAGAAGTTGGTAATCTTTGACATCCAACTGAGACCTGGAGTTGGCAAAGACATACAAAAACATTTTTTAGCCCTTCACTAAGAGTCTGATTAATTTTTCATCTTAACGGAATCGTATTCAAAAAAGACCTTAGGCTGTAATTGCTGCCGAAGGTGCATATAAAAAGTATTGAGCAAAGACTGTGAATACTTATGTAAATGTGAATTTTATATTTTTTTTAATAAATGAGAAAAAAATTGTAAAGAAAACTCTTCACTCTGACATTGTCTGTAGAATTTTGAGAACAAAAATTATTATTTTTTTGTATTTTGGAATAAGGCTGCAACTTAACAAACTGTGGAAAAAGTGATGCGCTGTGATTACTTTTTGGATGCATTACACATCAATTTAGACGACTTCATTGACTTGTAAACCAGCAATTAAAATGTGTTAATATTAGTTAGTATTAAAATGTATTAGTCAAACAGTTCACCTAAAATAGCAATCTTTTGTTATGTCTCATATAATCACTTAAACACATTGAAACATTACCAACAACACTAGAAGGCAGTGGAAAATTGTAGTTATCCGGTACAGACGGAGCTTGAAAGATCCAGGTGCTGGCTTGTTAGCATTTAGTTTCTTTTTAGTACTCTTTTTACATCACCATATCCCTAAACAAGCTGAAAGGACCACAATTCCCCCTGGTGCACTAGAGGCACACTACATGTGGCTAAAAGTCACATTAGAGAGAGAGCATGGAAACTGGGACTTTACATGTATGTGTGAAAATAAAAAGAAAGTGAATTGTTTGAGAATTCAGACTAATTTAGTGCATAGAAACCTACGGACTGTCCCTCCATACCTCACTGCTCCAGCCAGTTTAAACATGCATGCAGACATGTCGACCTACTGTACCCAAGCCTCAAAACATGCAATAATGGTGTTTGTGCTTTTACATGGTGCCATATTAACCTGATGTCTGCTGCTCTTAGTCTCTTTACATAAAGGGAGGGTGTGAGCACTTGTGTGAATGTGCTTCTCCACACACACATTTAAATGTGAATACTACAGAACACTGCTTTGAAAAACATGTGGTGGCATGCAGAGGACTGCTGTGTGTGTGATATGTCATGACCACAGCCATACAAACATGCCACCATTTTTTGGGGTTGTTTTAATGCTAATTTGTTACATTTAGCTTTGGACCAAAAATGTTTTCCGGCCATCTTTTAATTGACAAAACTACAGGCATACAGTATGTAACCTTATCATCCAGTATGTCTAGTCACTGACATACTCTGTAATATGTAGATTTTCTTATACAAACACAAACATGGAGCTCATTATTTAATCTGTTAAACTCGGTTCTCACAATAGAAGAGAGGATAGATACCAACAACATTACAGATGTATTATTTGTGTGTGACTGTGTGTCTATATTCACAATATGCATGATTTGACTTGATTGATTGCTTCCTGTTTGTCTGCCTGCATGTATTGTTTCCTACTTGGACTTTTCTTTGCATCACTAACCTTGTTGATTACGTTTGCCATGACAACCAATCAGGCTTTAAAAAAAGCAAAATGCTTATTTTTATACTCAGTGGATTGTACTCTTTCCCTTGATTTTCTTTCTGTTCATTAAGCTTAGGTGGGTTCACATGTACTGCAGTTATTTTACAGTGCGCTGCGTTAACGCTTTCGCTCACAGGGAAAGTTGAGGATAATAAGTTCTCAAAGAGTGGATAGATTGAACTAAACCCTGCATAAGCTTTTGCACTGTTTATTTTGAGTGTGTCCATTTCCTTGCTTGATGCTTCATCCCTGCAGTACATACTCACTTGATAGCTGAACTGTCAAGTTCCCTCTTGGGAGATGAAAAACAGCTGAGTCACAGTGACCGCAAACACCCACTTGCTGTATCATTCTCATTGTTAAAGCGCAGCAAAGAACAGGGTAACTGCAGACTTACACTGTAATGATATTAGAATAAAATGCTACTAAGCATCAGTGCTAAGCTTCATTGAGCATCAAGGATAACAATCCAACACAATACTTAGTTTGTCATAAATACAGTGGAACCTCGAAAGACAAAAACAATGTGTCACAGACGGTGATTCATGTTTAACTTGTATTTCACCACCATTTTTACAATTGTATGTCCTGTGAATTTAACTAATCAGTTTAATTTTCAGTAACATAAGGAGTCACTCTTTTACAACCTTTATTCACTCTACATTAAGGTTGTAACAGGACATCTATTTGTATCGGAATTTTACAGTACGGAACTTTAGGTGTGTGACATGTTCATTTAAGTCTTGTTTTTCAACCCTTTACCTTTAGTTGAAATACAAAACACATTTTGTTTTGATATTAGTTTATAAATCCAATTGATAATAATTGTGCCACCGTTGTGAAGGCTATAATGGTAACAGCGTTACAAAGTAAAACTATTAATCGTGCTCTTATAGCTGCTGTATGTAAATAAGTAAGGACATTTTAATGATATAGCACTTTTCACAGAGAGTGCTCACAAAGTGCTTCACATGGTTAAAATACAACCATGTAATCAAAATAAGCATGTAGCATGATGCAAAAACGAAGACAGTAAAAAAGAAATAATACATATGATAGAAATAATTAATATATAAATAGTAAAAAATGACAATGGTTACATACCAGTTCGGGAGACGCTTAGAGGCCGCTCATATTCCAAAGAGACATGATCTTTGTGAATTGCCCTCTTCTTAACTTAAACCATCCAAGATACACACCCCACCTATGCAAACACTCGGAGAAAGGGGACAACTGCATGACATAAGGACAGTGTGATTGACAGCCATCAAAGCCAAAATTAAATTCAGTCCGTGCGAAGTGTTACTTGCCATTGGGACAAATATATGCATCCATCCATCCATTTTCTTCCGCTTGTCCCTTTTTGGGGTCGCGGGGGGTGCTTGAGCCTATATCAGCTTTATTCGCTAATCAGTTTTGTGTTTTTGCATTTTGTATTCTTACTGTACAAAAAATGAACTGAACTGTGACATTTTGTACCAAAATACAAAATCGTGAGGATGCTGTACCGTTACAACCCGACTGTACATGATCATTTTCAAATCATTTTAATTGAACTCCAAATTCTATGACTTTAACACAGTAGACTTTGGAGTTTCCCTCTCATTAAACCACGAACACAGTTGGATCATCTAAGAGAAACGAGGCCTAGTTGTTGATGCTGAAGGCAATAGGAAGTAGTTTATGTAAATGATGGATCACATGTAGGCATGATGACAGGAAGTCCAACCCAGAGCTGGTAATTTTACAACCTGTTTCCTTTTTTGTCTTTCTCTCTTTCTGTTTCATCAGGCCTAAGCCATCAAGATTATTCCTCCATCCCTCTCTCCTTCCCCCCAACCAATAGCTAAAGGATGTGTGTTGTCACTCCCAAGCTCTTCTCCAGCGCCCCCCTCCCCAGCAGAGAAATCCTCTCTCCCCTCCCTGGGCTGTCACATCAGTCCACTGTCCAACTGAGAGCTGCCGGGACGTTTGGTCTTCTCATCTCCGCTTCTCCTGGTTTCCTGTCTTCCTCTGGCGTTTTCTCTAGCTTTTCCTGTAACTAATCCCGCGTGGGGAAATTTTCACCTGATTCGTTCACTGAGCATTTACGTACGTGTGTATGTTTGTATTTGTGTGTTTGTGTGATCTTCCCTCCTTGCCCTTAGTTTCCTCTTCCCATCAACTTGCTTTGTCATATCACACTTCTGCACAATTTATTTTGTGGGAAATAAATGTAGAAACATCTGTTCAGAGACAAAAATAGAAATGGGGGCATAGCAGAAAGCATCATGTCTCCATCACGTGTCGCCCACTTTTATTTAAGTGGATGAATCTTATATTTAGCAACATAACTTTTTTTATACAGCTATTTTTGTGTTTAATGTGAACTAATCTCAAGAGATCAAATGCCTAAACGGTTATGGTACTGTATAATTTCACATGCTCATATGAAAATATATCATGTTGATAGCTAAGTTGGCCACAACAAAAAGGGACTCTTTGTTTTTTTAAATAAAAAAAGAGCTTATATAATTTTATATATGTTTACATTTTTTTTTTTACATTCTTCTTGGCTTAATATTAAGGCAGTAGAATTTAAATATGCACACTGATGCGAATATCCCACTCTGACATAAAACAGATAACAAACCTGTTGTTGCCATGGTAATTCATTCTGTGGAATCTATTCTTGTCTTCAGTGTCCTTGCGCTTTCTTGCACTGTTCTTTGTTTGACACATGAACATACAAGGTTGCACTTGCAAAGCGGTTTGAAAAACAAAAGCTGCATGATGTTGTAAATTGTGGCAGCAGAGACCAACATGAGCATTTGACACAGATAAGAAATATTAACTATGATCATAAATCTGTGTTTTTACACTTTGCCTTTATTATTATTATTGTTGTTTTTGAAGCGAAGGCCGTAACTCACCCACAGTAGTGTTCCAGTATTGTGATGATGGTACAGCATATACATCGTTAGTGAAACGTGGTTTTTGCTCCACCTAAAGTAAAAGTATTTTTTCATCCACTACCGTAACTTTACACGTTCTACTAACTGAATGTACAATTTGAACACCTTTTAGAAGTGTCATCGTTGGCTGTACTTGTAGTGCATTCACTCTGCAGCTTTTCACTGATCTACTTGCCTTGATTCTTCATTCCTTTCATTAAGTGTGTCTATACCTCTGCTTTACCTTTTAGCTATAGAACTGACCATGTGCATCACGTCATAATAACAATAATGTGTTAGTGGAATGCGTATTTATTGAACTCTCAACTCTTTAAATATATATATATATATATATATATATATATATATATATATATATATATATATATATATATATATATATATTTGTGTGTGTGTGTGACTTTATTTCCCAATGTGGAGGAGCATACATGCTTAGGTCTAGTAGCACTATCTTAGGAATTAAAACTGCTTCATATTTACCAGTCTACATTGTGAAGATGATTGCATCAACACTTGTTGGTATCTCAAATAAAGTTTTTTTTCATTTGTGAAATTTGTCTTTTTCAGTCACATTTTTATATTGAAAAATAACAATAGTTAGGTAGGCCGCACACCTAGAAAAACTGTATTTTGCTCTAAAAAATGGCATTGGCAATATTAAAATAGAGTCAAATATTGAAATTCAGGAAAAAATATCTGCAAAAAAGCTAATTTAAGATCATCTACATCTGTTTTAAAGAGGACTATGATGATTGTAACCTTAATGGTCTATATTAGTAATTTTCAAACTGGGGTACACGTACCACTCATTTTATGTCAAAGAATTATTTGGTCAAAGTTCAGTGTTTTATTTCCTACATTCAAACACAGTGTTACTGTTTGAAAAATATTAAATATACTTTTTAAAAAAAACTTCTGCCTTGTTTTTAATGAATATTTAGGCCTATTACGTTACTCTATTTTAATGCTGATCATTATGGTGGACCTTGGAGAGCCAAGTATTTTCTGAGGTGTTAAAAAAATTTAAGAACCACGGTTCGAGATACACTATATTGCCAAAAGTATTTTGCCAACCATCCAAATGATCAGAATCAGGTGCCCTAATCACTTGGTCCGGCCACAGGTGTATGAATGCTCAAAGATACAAAAACATTTTGGACATATCCAAGCCCCCAATTTTGTGGGAACAGTTTGGAGCGGGCCAGAGCAAGGTCCATAAAGACATGGATGACAGAGTCTGGTGTGGATAAACTTGACTGGCCTCCACAGTCCTGACCTAAACCCGACAGAACAACTTTGGGATGAATTAGAACGGAGACTGAGAACCAGGTCTTCTTGACCAACATCAGTGTGTGACCTCACCAATGCGCTTTTGGAAGAATGGTCGAAAATTCTTATAAACACACCTTGTGGACAGCCTTCCCAGAGGATTTGAAGCTGCAAAAAGTGGACAGACATCATATTAAACCCTATGGGTTGGGAATGGGATGGCACTTCAAGTTTATATGTGAGTCAAGGCAGGTGGCCAAATACATTTGGCAATATAGTGTATGCTTTTTTTTTTCAAACACATTTTGAGTCTGTCTGCATGATGGATTTTTGAAGGGTTTCCCAGATTGCAAATACAACCACGCCCAGTTTCTCCAAAGTTAAAGATCCTCACCGCTATTTTTCAGACGCGGTCGAAAATAAATTTAATAAATATTCACCCGGTCACAATATTAGGTAGACCTATACCTCACAGATTAATTCATCCGTCCATCCATTTTCAAACGCTTGTCCCTTTCGGGTTCACGGGGGATGCTGGAGCCTATCTCATCTGCATTCATGCGGAAGGTGGTGTACACGCTGAACAAGTCGCCACCTCATCACAGGGCCAACACAGATAGACGGACAACATTCACACTCACATTCACACACTCGGGCCAATTTAGTGTTGCCAATCAACCTATCCCCAGGTGCATGTCTTCGGAGGCGGGAGGAAGCCAGAATACCTGGAGGGAACCCACACAGTCACGGGGAGAACATGCAAACTCCACACAGAAAGATCCTGAGCCCACTATTGAACTCAGGATCTTCGTATTATGAGGAACATGCACTAACCCCTGTTTCAACATGTTGCCCAGATTGATTCATCCATCCATCCATCTTCTTCCGCTTATCCGAGGTCGGGTTCTGGGGGCAGCAGCCTAAGCAGGGAAGCCCAGACTTCCCTCTCCCCAGCCACTTCGTCTAGCTCTTTCCGGGGGATCTCGAGGCGTTCCCAGGCCAGCCGGGAGACATAGTCTTCCCAACGTGTCCTGGGTTTTCCCCGTGGCCTCCTACCGGTTGGACGTGCCCTAAACACCTCCCTAGGGACGTTCGGGTGGCATCCTGACCAGATGCCCGAACCACCTCATCTGGCTCCTCTCGATGTGGAGGAGCAGCGGCTTTACTTTCAGTTCCTCTCGGATGGCAGAGCTTTTCACCCTATCTCTAAGGGAGAGCCACGCCACACGGCGGAGGAAACTCCTTTCGGACGCTTGTACCCGTGATCTTATCCTTTCGGTCATGACCTACAGCTCATGACCATAGGTGAGGATGGGAACGTAGATCGACCGGTAAATTGAGAGCTTTGCCTTCCGCCTCAGCTCCTTCTTCACCACAACGGATCGGTACAATGTCCGCATTACTGAACACACCGCACCGATCCGCCTGTCGATCTCATGATCCACTCTTCCCTCACTCGTGAACAAGACTCCTAGGTACTCGAACTCCTCCGCTTGGGCCAGGGTCTCCTCCCCAACCCAGAGATGGCATTCCACCCTTTTAAGTTATGAACAGAATCGGTGATAAAGGACAGCCTTGGTGGAGTCCAACCCTCACTGGAAATGTGTTCGACTTACTGCCGGCAATGCGGACCAAGCTCTGACACTGATCGTACAGGGAGCGGACCACCACAATAAGATACCCCATACTCTCTGAGCACTCCCATCAGGAATTCCCGAGGGACACGGTCGAATGCCTTCTCCAAGTCCACAAAGCACATGTACACTGGTTGGCAAACTCCCATGCACCCTCAAGAACCCTGCTGAGAGTATACAGCTGGTCCACAGTTCCACGACCAGGACGAAAACCACACTGTTCCTCCTGAAACCGAGGTTCGACTATCCGGCATAGCCTCCTCTCCAGTACACCTGAATAAACCTTACCGGGAAGGCTGAGGAGTGTGATCCCACGATAGTTGGAACACACCCTACGGTCCCCCTTCTTAAAGAGAGGAACCACCACCCCGGTCTGCCAATCCAGATATAACGCCCCCGATGTCCACGCGATGCTGCAGAATCTTGTCAACCAAGACAGCCCCACAGCATCCAGAGCCTTAAGGAACTTCAGGCGGATCTCCTCCACCCCTGGGGCCTTTCCACCGAGGAGCTTTTTTAATACCTCAGCAACGTCAGCCCCAGATATAGGAGAGCCCACCACAGATTCCCCAGGCACTGCTTCCTCATAGGAAGACGTGTTGGTGGGATTGAGGAGGTCTTCGAAGTATTCCTTCCAGCTATCCACAACACCCGCAGTTGAGGTCAGCAGAGCACCATCCGCACCATACACGGTGTTGATAGTGCACTGCTTCCCCTTCCTGAGGCAGCGGGTGGTGGTCCAGAATCGCTTCGAAGCCGTTCGGAAGTCGTTTTCCATGGCTTCCCCGAACTCCTCCCATGTCCGAGTTTTTGCCTCTGCGACCGCTGAAGCTGCACACAGCTTGGCCTGTCGTTACCTGTCCACTGCCTCCGGAGTCCTATGAGCCAAAAGAACCCGATAGGACTCCTTCTTCAGCTTGGCGGCATCCCTCACCGCTGGTGTCCACCAAGGGGTTTTAGGATTACCGCCCCGACAGGCACCAACTACATTGCAGCCACAGCTCCAATCAGCCGCCTCGACAATAGAGGTGCGGAACATGGTCCACTCGGACTCAATGTCCAGCACCTCCCTCATGACATGTTTAAAGTTCTTCCGGAGGTGGGAATTGAAACTTTCTCTGACAGGAGACTCTGCCAGACGTTCCCAGCAGACCCTCACAATGCGTTTGGGCCTGCCAGGTCTGTCCAGTATCCTCCCCCACCATCGCAGCCAACTCACCACCAGGTGGTGATCGGTAGAAAGCTCTGCCCCTCTCTTCACCCGAGTGTCCAAAACATGAGGCCGCAAATCCGATGACACAACTACAAAGTTGATCATGGAACTGCGGCCTAGGGTGTCCTGGTGCCAAGTGCACATATGGACACCCTTATGTTTGAACATGGTGTTTGTTATGGACAAACTTTGACGAGCACAAAAGTCCAATAACAAAACACCACTCGGGTTCAGATCCGGGCGGCCATTCTTCCCAATCACGCCTCTCCAGGTTTCAATGTTTTTGCCAACATGAGCGTTGAAGTCCCCCAGTAGGACAAGGGAATCACCCGGGGGAGCACTTTCCAGTACTCCCTCGAGTCTACCCAAAAAGGGTGGGTACTCTGAACTGCTTTTTGTTGTGTAAGCACAAACAACAGTCAGGACCCGTCGCCCCCCACCCGAAGGCGGAGGGAGGCTACCCTTTCGTCCACTGGGTTGAGCTCCAACGTGCGGGCTTTGAGCCGGGGGGCAACAAGAATTGCCACCCCAGCCCGTCGCCTCTCACTGCCGGCAACGCCAGAGTGGAAGAGAGTCCAGCCCCTCTCGAAAGAAGTGGTTCCAGAGCCCTTGCTGTGCGTCGAAGTGAGTCCGACTATATCCAGCCGGAACTTCTCCACTTCGCGCACTAGCTCAGGCTCCTTCCCCCCCAGTGAGGTGACGTTCCACGTCCCAAGATCTAGCTTCTGTAGCCGAGGATCGGACCGCCAAGTGCCCTGCCTTCGGCTGCCGACCAGCTCACATCGCACCCGACCTCTATAGCCCCTGCTATGGGTGGTGAGCCCATTGGAGGGATTACCCACGTCGCCCATGGGAACAGGCCCGGCCACCAGGCGCTCGCCATCGTGCCCCACCTCCGGGCCTGGCCCTAGAGGGGGGCCCCGGTGACCCGCGTCCGGGCGAGGGAAATCTGGGTCCATGATTTTTATTCTTCATAGACGTCTTCGAGCTGCTCTTTGTCTGATCCCTCACCTAGGACCTGTTTGCCTTGGGAGACCCTACCAAGGGGCATAAAGCCCCCGGACAACATAGCTCCTAGGATCATTGGGACAGGCAAACTCCTCTACCACGTTAAGGTGGCTGCTCAGCGAGGAGCAGATTGATTCAGATCTGCTTAAATAAGCTGCTTTAGCATCCGTTATTTCGCTGCATTCCACATGTTAGTCTTTTGCACATAATAATAATACATTTTATTTGGAATAGCGCTTTACAGAGTACTCAAAGACGCTTTACAGGATAAAACATTTTAATATAAAACAGTTCAAAGTAATAATATAAAAGCAGTACATGCCAAAATTAGATGAAAATAATACCTAATCCTACCTTTTTTTGTTTTTCCTCAAAGCCTGAAGCTGAAGGGGACAAGCTCCTCCCTCTTTTGCTAGGGCTTACCCTATTCAACGTGACTATGAATGTCAGGGTTATTAAACCAGACAAAAACAGACGTTATGCTGGTACAATATTTTTGGCACAACCTGCAGGGAACAAAAAAAAAGTTACACCAGCGTTGCACATGCTCATTCGCATTTACAGACATGCTAGTAGTGCTACGGTAGCTTAGAATGGCAGCAGGACAAAGCAGCCAGCTGTTTCCTCCCAAAACAATTCTAAAGTCTGCAGTTTGGTAACATTTCCGCTACATAAAAATTGACCAAGAAGTCTTTAGGCGATGGCATTTGCAAAACCTGCCAAAAGAAAGTTGCGGAAATACATTAATATTGTGCAGCATTTGCGGGATCACCACAAAGCTTTACAAGCCGATGTAAAACTAAGACATAACAACTTGAATACATAATTTTGGTGACTAATTACTTCAGGAAGACTTGAGTTTAATACGAACGTGTCACTTCCAATCAGTAATTTAGCATTATGTGTGTTCAGTGTAAACAAACAGCAACAGGTACTCTTGTCAATGGCTTCATTCAGTGACCATTCAAAGTTAGATATTACTTCTTCCTGCTTGTGTTGAATAAACTTTAGGCATTGCGAGTTAACATAGCAAGTGTATACGACTAATATAACACTGTAGAATACCATTACTATACCATGGGATCTAATTATGTGCATTCCAGTTATTAACAAAGCACAAACAGAAAAATTGGTTCCAGTGTTTGAATGTGAGTTTGAATGTTGTGGCTCTGCGATGAGGTTGAGACTTGTCCAGAGTGTACACCGCCTTCCGCCCGTATGCAGCTAGGATAGGCTGCAGCACCCCTGCAACCCCGAAAGGGACAAGCTGTAGAAAATTGATGGATGGATGTAATATAGATGATTAAACATTAACATAAAGGCATGGATAAGTGATCACAGTTGTTGACAATAACGCTTAAGTTTATTAGTAACATCTTTCCTTTTGGGATCAATAAAATAAATCTTACTCTTGTATTGATAATACAAGTATTTATTTATTTATTACTAATAATACTTATTGTTTATATTTATTATTTTGTACTGTTATTAAAAAAAAAAATTATTATTGTTGTTTCCGACAGTATAAAATAACATCAAAATCTCTAAGGAATATGTGATTTTATTAAAAAAAAATTGTGAAGTTAATCAATGCATAATTGTGAAACCATGATTATAGCATAGAAATAATAGTAGCCGGATCGCAAAACCCTGCAAACAGAGGCATCCAAAACTGCATGCAAGTTCACGGCAAAATACATTAACCCTAAAATTTGATACTTTTTGACACGAGTATCCGAAATTGTAACAACATTTATAGGTCAGAAAAGACAAAATTCATCATAGATCCCCTTTAGGAATCTGCTGCACAAATGTTAGTCTCTTCCAAGTTCTTTTGAACTAAACTTCTGGGCTGGTCTACTGTCATTCAGGGGCCGGATTTGGACCGCAGGCCACAAGTGGTGTACCATGGATAGCACTGCACTAGACTGTTTGAATAACAAAGTAGCTGCTGGCAGCATCTTGACCTTTGGCAGAGAGCTGAAAGAGAATTTATTGCATTTCATAATAAAATTTTACTCTTTATTGTGTATAAAAAATGCTAATGAGACAACAGGATTGTTGTGTTGAGCCGCCACTAGTATAATTGCTGCACTAACTGGAGTTATTTTTAATTTGGTTACAAAAGAATGGAACTTTGGTGTGTCACCTAACCTTTATGTTTGCAATGGACTCACAGCACCCCCTCTTGGTGATGCGGTCATGGTACAATTATCAGGAACTAGTCCATGTATAAACAGCAGTAAAACATACACCAGGTTGAAAATAATGATTTAAAATAAATCATTTGGATATCATGAGTAAAGACCATGCCAGTCTAAATCAACTACTAAAGACAGCTGATGCACATCAACTCATTGAGTGTATCCACAGTTTTGTATCTGAAATGAAATTAATTCATTTTTAAGATATAAGGTGAGACGTTACATTCATTTGCTTTGCCACCTACAACACAAAGCTAGAATGTTGATGTTTTCTTTATATACCTAACATTATTCTAAATTAGTTTGAGTTGGGCTTCCTGAATGTACTAATGTATCAACCCTTTAATGTTTCTGCATACGTCCTTCGGTGGAGACATTTTGGACTGTTATGTGCCAAACTGATTGTCTTGTGTCACTTAGTTTGTTGCCAGGTGTGCTGAGCAGGTGTCTTGATGAGTGTGTTTCTGCAGGACGGCAGCGGAACCCTCCAGCGTAGCGGCTCTCTGGGCAAGCTCAGAGATGTCCTGCGCCGTAGCAGCGAGCTGTTGGTCAAGAAACTGCAGGGCAACGGACCTCCTGAACCTCGTAGCACCAAGTAAGAGCTGCACACAGAAAGTCAGCTTTGAACACTCCCAGTGGAATTCTTTGAGCAAATGTCATCTTAAATGTGAACTTTGTTTGTCCACCAGCATGAAGCGAGCTGCGTCTTTGAACTATCTGAACAAGACAGGTGAAGAGGCTTTTCAGGTGAGTGGCCATGTTTACTACAGTATGTTACACTGTGTTTCAACTGGGGCAATAATAACGCGTTAACTATAAGTTACTTTAACGGCGCATGCGTATTTACTCCTTTTTGACCCTTGGTGCATTCCGTAGTGTGGCAGATGTAATGGCTTTCTGTTACTGTTGAGCCACAAGTGGAAAAATAGCAAGCAGAAATGCACAAAGAAAACGGTACATTATGGAATCCCAGATCTAAAACCATGGTAAGGTGTTTTCCCAACAAGACTATTTTATTTTCGATCGACTTGGAAGACGACTTCATTGGAACAAAAGCGTACCCGCGCACTTTGCCGCTTGCAGAGAAATGGCGCTTTACTTCTGTGTTTGGACTACCATTCAGTGCATTGATAGCATAACATGGAGATTGTTTCCCTGACTGATTTAGTAGTAATAAAAGCTCAAGATAAAAGAAACCCCATAAGCAGGAGGTCGAGAGTATTTTTTTCAATCAGAAACTTTTACGCCGTTAAAACATCTCAAAACACCTCTTCTTATACCAATCGCACAATTCCAGCTTCAAAAATAATAGCGCTATGCGTCACGTCTGGTGCTAACTACATAACAAAATTTAAACTTGTCCTACATTACGAGCATGCTTTGTCAAAGATGTTTTGTTATGTCGTCTGTGATATTTCTACCAAGATAAATGTTTTCTGGCAGATAAATTAAATGTATATTTTTTTATAACCTGTTCTGATTGATAGTCCACAAGTACAGATTGTTTAGCAGGCTGAATATTACATTTTAATAATAAATAGAGAAAATTAAAAGATTGTTATGCAGTGACATAAAGACCATTAACTTGTACAAAATGTTTTGCACAGAATATCAGAAGCATTTATTCAGGTAGAAATGTCACAAATTGCATTACCAAACATTTTGACAATCAAGACATGATGTTAAAAATCCACATTTTGTTGTATCAATGTGCAAAATGTATATCTACATATGGTGTAGCTCCTCTCATCTAAAAGCAAGTGCTCCCGCGACAGAAATATAAATTCTGCATTCCTACAAAATCTGGCAAATGACCAATGCACTGTAGTTTTTTTAAATTGTTTTTAAAGTGTGTTTATTTCCATTTTTTGTTGAGCTGTTTAAAAAAAGCATAATGTTTAAAAACTAACTAATTTTCTTTGCATGGTAATAACAACGTGAATATGATCTGTTTAGAATATACTAAAAGGGAATCTGCACTTTTTTTCTAGAATTTTGCCTATCCTTCACTATTCTTAGGAGAGACAAGAACGCACATCTTTTATTTTTTTTCGATTTTAAAGATGATAAAAATGGTTGAAAGATGTGACGAATGGGTGTCACCGTTGTAGCCTTCAAAGTCCTCTAAGACAACTTCAAAACTCTCTAAGAACATTTTGTATACACACTGCAAGAATATGTATATAATTTACTAACAGATATTATCATAAATATATGTAATATGTTCAATATTTACTGTATTTTGATCATTTTAATAATTTCCGTGACTGATTTATTCCACGCATTGATTTCTGTTCCCACTTCTGGCAACAAATATGTGTTTCTACTTTCGGAATTAAACATGAATGTGTAATCACGGCAGGCTTGGTAACAGACAACAAAGACGACAAATGAGGAATTACAACCTTATACTTTTGAACCTAAATATACTCCTGCTTATAGAAGCGAGCAGGAAGGAAGCAGACGGAAGCCGAGAGAGAGAGAGGTGAACACGATTTTGACGCTATAAATATTAAACTTGGAGCCAAGCTATTTCGACATAAATGGCGTGCCTACCCAAAATCCACAAGAAACGTACCCGGCCAGCTGGACTGGACTAACAACTGTGCACTTTAATATCTATCATGATACATGCAGCACGTCATGCGTGTTAGTACAACTACAGTACATACGCTGTTTGGCTTGCTCATCTGTGTACAAACAAAAAAATAAATGTGAGATAATACTTTACAGATACTGTAATATGATTGTTCATTTTTTTCAGTTAGTAAAAATTGGTGTCGTATCCCAGTGTTGTGCATTACAAACCCAAACGCGTTTTGTGCTGTCGTAGAAGCTGCTCATGTCTTTCCGTAACCAGATTTTATGGCTAATACCAAAGCATGACGATGTGTTACTATGATAAAAGAAACAGTTCCTTTGTGTTCGCTCATACAATAACAATGTGGCTACATCTTGGTTATAATCCAGGTTACAGCACGTAAATTAAGCATTGTTGTTTCAATGCATTTTTAAAGTGATTTAGAGGTAGAATTGATTGTTCCGATTAGCTGCATTGCTGCTTGTCTTGTCTCCCATAATGATTGTGAACTATAGGCAAAATTCCCCACCAAGAAAGTGCAGTTCCCTTTTAATATTAATGAAAAATGTATCTATCTGCAATTAATTTTGAGTTAACTTTGAACAATATCTATCTGCAATTAATTTTGAGTTAACTTTGAACAAACTGCGATTAAATGTCTTAATCGCTTGAATGCCCTGGTTTCAACTATTAGCACATATAACACTTATTTTGACTGACAAGAGATTTATTTAGGATAAAATGTGCTTGTATTGCTGCTTCTCTTCATCTGTCTACTCTCAAGTGTGGCAGTTCAGAGAACACTTGTCGTAAAAAACTTTTTTCAAAGCCTTTTCATTCAAACTGAACTGAATATAAAACTATTTAATCCAGCAGGCAGCCTTTTTGTTGGGAATATTTGAGGCACTCCAGCATAGCACACAAAACAAGCTCTGAAAGCTTCCCAACAAAGTCCTCACTTTATGCTTACCTAATGCCACACTATGTTTTACTGCTCAGTCTTTGGTCCAACAGCAAAAATCTTCTGTCGGTGCTAGGCTAACCTTTTTTTGGTTTTGACCACATGTGCAAACAACAAAGAAAGAAGACTTACTATTTCTATTGTTTCACTTATGTAAAATTGTTTTCATTCTTTCCCCCAAAACTGATGTGCTCATGTTTGGAGTCTACGTATATACTACAAATGTTGGTATTGATCACATACTAAGTAAACACAGGTGCAGTAAATATGTACATGCCAACACTTTTTCCTTTGACATCTTTCACGATCGTTGAATTATTTTGGGATTTTTGCCTTCAGTTTTTTGATCATGATTATAATGAGAATAAAAGACAGGCAAACAAAACAATATATTCATTAACATGCAGTACTTATTGGTAGGAGTGTCCTGATACAACGATTTGAGTATTAGCCAATACCGATATTAATCCGATATAATATCAGCAGGAATCATAGTACATGCTTTTATTTTGTAGTGTGGAATGTTGAAAAGGCATATGAATTAAAATTTTTCAGAGAACAATGTCAAAAATGAAAAACACTACATGGAGTGTTAATTTGTTTTTGATGACACCACTGGTCACATTAATTCCTTAAATTAAGCTTATGCCGCCGTAGGTTGAAAGATGTGGACACGTTTGTTTCTTTAGTACGCATCTGCTTTGGAAAGTTTGTATCTGTAAGTAATATGCAACCATAATTATTTTGTACTTATATTGAAAATTTTTTATCATTTCATTATTGTTCGATTAAGGACATGTATTTCTAGATTGTGTGCTATTGTGTGCTTAGCTGTTGGTTAGCTCCTAGTAGCCTACCATGTTTTTCTTTTGTAAACGACTTCACTAAAATACAAGAAAAGACCAACATCGTGTGTTTATTGGCGGACATTAGATGTTGAATGGCTGCCCAACTTTGCACTAGTAAATACGCTGCAAGACTGCTCGCATCGGAGCTTATATTGGAGATTTTTGGTGATAGCCGATATCATTCACTACATGTTTTTTGCTGATATTTGACCAATAGCAATATCGGATAGGAACACTCCTACTTATTTGTGAACAATTTACCAATATAAAAATATAACCGTATACAAGTATTCCCTGTTTTACACACAATTTTTGAGCAAAATTAAATCTGTAGTCCACAAATTGCTTTTGGATCTAATTCAAATCCTGTGACTTTTTGCCCCAAAACCCTACTGTCTCTGTGAACAATATATAAATGTGTAAAACATATTTCAAACACACCACACAACAAAAAACACCTCTGGAAAATGAACATAGTAGAGAACTGAAAAGTATCGATCTTGTCATGCTAGCATTGACCCGATACTAGCCTGGTATCGATATTTAGATTGTTCCGCCAACCTCTTTTTTTTTTTTTGTCCTGTCCAGCTTCTCAGGCAAATCATATAGTTGATGCAGATGCCCATATTGGCTGTTCAGATTTACTTTACAAAAGAGAGGTGTAGGATACTTCTCTTGTTGCCTTATTTGAATTTGACTTTATTAAATGTGTTTATATTATCATTTGGTGCAGCCGGGCCAGAGGAGGAGGGGATAGAAAGAGGAAGACAAAGGGGGAAATTGTGGGGACAAGAGGGGGATTAGATAGAGAGACAAAAAAAACAACAGCAAACACAACAATAACAACAAAAACGACAACAATAGAAAAACACCAGCACATACCATACGTACAAATGATGGTAAAAGTGATAGCAAAGAAATAAATGATAATACAGAAATGACAATGAGCATTTTTACACTACAACTGGAGCAATACAAATACCAATAGAAATAGTGCTATTGAAAATGAACAATACCAGTAATTTTCCTCTATTATCAACAATGCTATTGTTCAAATGCAACAATACATATACATAATGATAACTGGATATAACAAAGGAATACCGAAAGATGGAGGGGAAGAGAGAGAGGCAACCTATATTAATCTTGTAGATTGTTATAGTAACAATAGGTTAAGCTTTGTCAGTGTGCCATGTGTTACCCAGTATCCCCTAGGGCAGTGGTTCTCAAATGGGGGTATGCGTACCCCTGGGGGTACTTTGAGGTATGCCAAGGGGTACGTGCGATTTTTTAAAAATATTCTAAAAATAGAAACAATTCAAAAATCCTTTATAAATATATTTATTGAATAATACTTCAACAAAATATGAATGTAAGTTCATAAACCGTGATAAGAAATGCAACAATGCAATATTCAGTGTTGACTGCTAGATTTTTTGTGGACATGTTCCATAAATATTGATGTTAAAGATTAATTTTTTTGTGAAGAAATGTTAAGAATTAAGTTCATGAATCCAGATGGATCTCTATTACAATCCCCAAAGAGCGCACTTTAAGTTCATTATTACTTCTATGTGTAGAAATCCTTATTTATAATTGAATCATTTGTTTATTTTTTAACCTGTTTTTAGTTATTTTTATATCTTTTTTTTCCCGAATAGTTCAAGAAAGACCACTACAAATGAGCAAAATTTCGCACTGTTATACAATTTAGTAAATCAGAATCTGACGACATAGTGCTGTATTTTACGTCTTTATCTCTTTTTGTCAACCAAAAATGCTTTGCTCTGATAAGGGGGTACCTGAATTAAAAAAATGTTCCCTGGGGGGTACATCACTGAAAAAAGGTTTAGAACCACTGCCCTAGGACAGTGTTTTTCAACCACTGGTGTGCCTTGGGAGATTATCTAATTTCACCTATTTGGGTTAAAAATATTTTTTAGCAAACCAGTAATTATAGTATGCAAATGATATGTTGTTGTTGAGTGTCGGTGCTGTCTAGAGCTCTGCAGAGTAACCGTGTAATACTCTTCCATATCAGTAGATGGCAGCAGGTAGCTAATTGCTTTATAGATGTTGATACAACGGGAGGCAGTATGCAGGTAAAAAGGTATTTAATGCATAAACAAGAAATAAACACAAGGTAAGTGCCCCTAAGAAAAGGCATTGAAGCTTAGGGAAGGCTATGCAAAACAAAAATAAAACTGAACTGGCTACAAAGTAAACAAAAACAAAATGCTGGACGACAGCAAAGACTTACTGTGGAGCAAAAAAGGCTTCCACAATGTACATCCGAACATGACATCACAATGTCCCCACAATGAAGGATAAAAACAAAGTAGATGCGGGAAATATTGCTCAAAGGAAGACATGAAACTGCTACAGGAAAAATCTTGAGAAAAATCCACCAAAATAGACAACTACTAAAAGACTACACACAAGAAAACAGCAAAAAAGTCCAAATAAGTCAGGGTGTGATGTGACAGGTGGTGACAGTACACCTACTTTGAGACAAGAGCTATGATGATACATGCTTGGTTATGCTTTTAAGTCATATCCAACAATTGCGACGACGACTATTTGCTGTCAACTGAGTTTCGTTTTTTTAATGATTTCTGCTGGTGGTGTGCCTCCGCATTTTTTTAACTCAAAAAATGTGCCCTGGTTTAAAAAAGATTGAAAAACACTGCCCTAGGGCAACAAGGTTGATATATGTTTGATGAAACGTGATTATGTGCATAAATGTATGTATCCACCAACCTCTAATAACGCAATTCCTATTTGTGTGGTAGACACGGGGAAGCAATAATTTGAGGGTCCACCGAGGCCTCAGCTCCAGCACCACCAACCTGTACTCAGGAAACTGAGATTGACTTCCAAGTGGACCTCATCAGCGACACTCCTAAGTGGAAACTTCTGGGCCTGCCACCCAAAGATGTTTCCTTTTGAAACTCCAAAGACCCTTTTGAAGTTGTTATACTGTGTTCACACATTGGGGATTGTCTTGTAACAGTGCCTGTCATCCCTTGTTTTATTCCATGTTTGATCACTGTGCACTTTGATTTAAGTGAAGAGGCCATGACATTACTTGATGAACTGTTGCGTTTCTCCTTGTCTCTTTTCCCTCTTGTGTCTCGTGCCATTTTTAACCATGCTGATTTTTATTTCTATGTGAAAAATAATTGTAGATTTTACCTCTCTCAGTAGAAATTACTTTTGTAGAATTGTTGCTATGATTGTTAATATGTGGCATTTTTACAGTTGCTTGTTGAGATACTGTACATATTTGGGTTAAAGCTTTATGATACAGGGTGAATGATATCCGACTGTCATCATGTGACTCACAGCTAGAAAAAGTAATGAAGAATTGGCTGCTATGTTCGCATCTTGTAGTTTAGAGTTTTTGTCCTGCCGCGACAACACACACATCTCATTTAGTTTAACTTGATTGAGCAATGTACATAAAAGATGTACAGAATATGGTTATCCTGCATGTGCTTCCCTGAATGATGTCTAGTGCCATTTATGTATGTAGGCTTATTATAGTGATTCATTATTTTTATGTTTACACTAATGAGAATGTGATGCATGTTTATTTAGGTCTCCACAATGTGATTGTCATCTATTTGCACATCCCTCAATGACATTTTGTTTGGTTATTATTTGTAGCGAAGCTCCCAAAAGAACTACAAAGCCAGGTAATTGTTTTGATGTGTTTTCTGTTTTGATTTACTTTTTCTTAACTCTTAAGAAAAAAAACTCAAATTGAAGTTTGTTGAAAAACCATACCATTAACCAGGGGCTACACAGGAATGGGACATTATCTTTCAGTTGATTGCTTCTAATGAAGTGTAAGAATGTTGACAGAATAAAATACTCAACATTATTAGACATCTTGTGTTTTGTCGTGAATCAGGACTCGTGCTTACACAGTATTATGCACTCCATATGAATTTTCTTAATATAACTAGCAAAAGCAAAATGAGTTTCTACCGAGTTGATAACAAATACCAATGTAATCAGTCAAATAAAGCGCAGTTTACAACACGCTGCTGTTTGTTGTAACATTCCAATACTTTTACCATACGATACAACACGCTGGTGGATGGGTTAGTGCGTCTGCCTCACAATACAAAGGTCCTGCAGTCCTGGGTTCAATCCCAGGCTCGGGATCGTTCTGTGTGGAGTTTGCGTGTTCTCCTCGTGAATGAGTGAATTCCCTCCGGGTACTCCGGCTTACTCCCACCTCCAAAGACATGCACCTGGGGATAGGTTGATTGGCAACACTAAAATTGGCCCTAGTGTGTGAATGTTGTCTATCTGTGTTGGCCCTGCGACTTGTCCAGGGTGTACATCGCCTTCCGCCTGATTGTAGCTGAGATAGGCGCCAGCGACCTCAAAAGGGAATAAGCGGTAGAAAATGGATGGATAATTGCATTGGCTTATATGTTTTAATTACGTTCACAATATTTTGAAGTTAGTGCTTGAGCGTGTCAAACTTATGTGCAGCGTGAACGTAATCACCTTGCACCAGCAGGTGGCAGTGTTGTCTTTAATGGAGCTCACCACTACCCATGTGGCGTAAAGGAAATATATCGGCAAGTAAGCGCATGAAAACGAATGATTGATGTTCACGGTGGCAGAGGGGTTAGTGCGTCTGCCTCACAATACGAAGTTCCTGCAGTCCTGGGTTCAAATCCAGGCTCGGGATCTTTCTGTGTGGAGTTTGCATGTTCTCCCCGTGAATGCGTGGGTTCCCTCCGGGTACTCCGGCTTCCTCCCACTTCCAAAGACATGCACCTGGGGATAGGTTGATTGGCAACACTAAATTGGCCCTAGTGTGTGAATGTGAGTGTGAATGTTGTCTGTCTATCTGTGTTGGCCCTGCGATGAGGTGGCGACTTGTCCAGGGTGTACCCTGCCTTCCGCCCGATTGTAGCTGAGATAGGCGCCAGCGCCCCCCGCGACCCCGAAAGGGAATAAGCGGTAGAAAATGGATGGATGGATGGATGATGTTGTTAATTAAAAATATAACCGACAATTTCTATTAGTTTTATTCCTGACTGACAGCCTATCATGTGAACTAAAACCGCAAAGAAGTATACTAAAATGAAAGTAAGGGAATGTGCTAAAACAGTCATTTAAAACATGTCTAGCTTGTTTTTATGTAACATAGTAAGTCAGATATGATGTATATAAATGATATCTTTTATGCTTTAATATTCGAACAGTGACGTGCTGTCGAAGGCAAGTAAGGCAGTGCCTCACCTTGCCACCAGGGGGTTGGGGGGAGCTTAACCACCAGATGTTCAAAAAACAATTGACTGATTGAAACTTTTATTAGTAGATTGCACAGTACAGTACATATTCCGTACAATTGACCAAATGGTAACACCCGAATAAGTTTTTCAACTTGTTTAAGTCGGGGTCCACATAAATCAATTCATGTACAGTGGGTCAAAAAAGTAGTCAGCCACAGATTGTGCAAGTTCTCCCACTTAAAATGATGACAGAGGTCTATAATTTTCATCATAGGTACACTTCAACTGTGAGAGACAGAATGTGAAAAAAAATCCAGGAATTCACATTGTGGGAATTTTAACAAATGTATTTGTAAATTATGGTGGAAAATAAGTATTTGGTCAACCTTTCAAATCTCTCACTGATGGAAGGAGGTATAGGCTGAAAATCTCACGATACATGGCCCCATTCATTCTTTCCTTAACACGGATCAATCGTCCTGTCCCTTTAGCAGAAAAACAGCCCCAAAGCATGATGTTTCCACCCCCGTGCTTCACAGTAGGTGTGGTGTTCTTGGGATGCAACTCAGTATTCTTCTTCCTACAAACATGACGATTTGAGTTTATACCAAAATGGATACATGGATGATACTGCTGAGGATTGGGAGAATGTCATGTGGTCAGATGAAACCAAAATAGAACTTTTTGGTATAAGAAAGACATTCCCCGCAACTACTTTGTTTTAGCAATCAAGAATATTTCAGTTGTTTTTTTATCCTTCTTTGTGGGGACATTGTTGATTGTCATGTCATGTTCGGATGTACATTGTCTTTGCTCCACACTAAGTCTTTGCTGTCGTCCAGCATTCTGGTTTTTGTTTACTTTGTAGCCAGTTCTGTTTTAGTTTCATTCTGCATAGCCTTCCTTAAGCTTCAATGCATTTTCTTAAGGGCACTCATCTTTTGTTTATTTTTGGTTTAAGCACTAGACACCTTTTTACCTGCACGCTACCTCCCGCTGTTTACACATCTACATAGCAATTAGCTACGGTTGCCACTTATTGATATGGAAGATTATTACACGGTTACTCTGCCGAGATCTTGACAGCACCGATACTCAACAACACATCATTTGCAGACTACTATTACTGGTTTGCAAAAAATATTTTTAACCCAAATAGGTGAAATTAGACAATCTCCCACGGCACACCAGACTGAATGTCACAGCACACTAGTGTGCCGCGGCACAGTGGTTGAAAAACACTGATATACAGTATCAAGGATTAAATATTTGTCTAAATTGGACTTTAAGACAAAATGAATGTGATCATACAAAGTATGTTTTCATGGAAGATCGCTATTGCTGCTTCAGATACAAATACAGAAAGGTTAGATACACTCACAAAACTTGATTTATTTTATTAAGAGCAAATGGGACCAAATATAGAAAGGTAAGATACACTCACAATACTTGATTCATTTCATTGAGAGCAAATGGGACCAAATATAGAAAGGTAAGATACACTCACAATACTACTTGATTTATTTCATTGAAGGCAAATGGGACCAAAAAGTATTTCACAACAACTTTATCAAATACTTATTCACGTTTTATGACTCCCTTTTTCCTGTTATCCTAAAGTGCAACCTAAATCAACAAGGATTAGAGCTGCATATATGAATTTAAGTAAAAAAAAAACAAGAAAAAAAAACCTCCCAAATTGTCTATGCCTCACTTGATGTAGTTTAAGTCACCACACGTTGGATGAAACCCTATTAAAGTACTGTTGTGAGTTGTGCGCGACTATTATTTTGAAAGTCCAAACAGGAAGAGGAATCGTCTTACTAGTGATGGGTTATGGTGTCGTAGAAACAGTGTGAGTGTGAGGAAGCCAACTTGGAAACAACACGGAGTGAAACTCTCTCTCGCTCCGTGCTCAAGTGACTCGGTGGTCGGCCCCCCTTGACCAGGCAGGAGGTAACTGCTTGTAATGAACCACGGCGGCCTAAGTTCACTACTACTCTTTTTTTGAGGAGGGGGTCGATTCAAACTTTCGGCGCGTCTCCGTGTGTCGTACCCCAAATAGTGTGCTCTCGCCGGCCTGAGTGTGCGCTGACCCACCTGAGGACCAAGCGACCCGGACCGCATGTGTCCGTCTTCTTCCCTCAAGTCTTTCTTCTCGAAGACCAGGTGAGATCCACGCCTGGAACCTGCCGGTTTAGTTCTCTTCGACCCTCCCTCCCCGCGTAAGGCTCTCCTGTAGCCGAAGAACTGCCGACCTCCGGGACCGCCATGGATCTAACGAGAGTGGCCGAGGATCGACGGGGAGAAAGCGGGAGAAAACTACGACTGGGTCCGCTGTGCGTCGTCGCTATCATCAGCCTCCAAGGTTGGTACTTGAAATACTACAGTACGGATTCATTGTCAACTAAAATACTGGACAATAATGCACTGGCATCACGTAAAGCTTAGTTTAGGTAATTAATATAATCCTTTACAGTTAACATCTCTGAGAAGCTTATACTGTACTTTCAACAACGGGAACACTTTTAAAAATCAGTGCTTGCAATAATCACCATGTGCCAAACTCCAATTTAAAGTACTTTTCAATGCAGTTTGTTTGGGGGAGGGGTGTTTGCTCCATCTTTCTGAAAGTGAATCCTCTGGTTGTGCCATTAAAATGGAAGATCATTTTATTTAGACCAGGGATGCCCAAACTACAGCCAGTGGGCCAAATTTGGCCTGTTGTGTCTTTTCGTTCGGCCTGCCAAAAGGTCCATTCATCCAGTTTCTACCGCTTGTCCCTTACGGCAGAGGTTCTCAACATTTTTTCAGTGATGGACCCCCTCTGAACATTTTTTTAATTCAAGTACCCCAAAATCAGAGCAAATCATTTTTGGTTGGAAAAAAGACATAAAGAAGTAAATTACAGCACTATGTCATCAGTTTCTGATTCAGTAATTGTATAACAGTGCAAAATATTGCTCATTTGTAGTGGTCTTTTTTTAACTATTTGGAAAAAAAATATATAAAAATAACTAAAAACTTGTTGAAAAATAAAAAAAGGGATTCGATTATAAATACAGATTTCTACACATAAAAGTAATAATGAACTTAAAGTGCCCTCTTAGGGGATTGTAATAGAGATCCATCTGGATTCATAAACTTAATCCTAAACATTTCTTCACAAAAAAAGAAATCTTTAACATCAATATTTATGGAACATGTCCCCAAAAAAATCTAGCTGTCAACACATCATATTGCGTTGTTGCATTTCTTTTCACAGCTTATGAACTTACATTCATATTTTGTTGAAGTATTATTCAATAAATATATTTATAAAGGATTTTTGAATTGTTGCTATTTTTAGCATATTTAAAAAAAAATCTCACGTACCCCTTGGCATACCTTCAAGTACCCCCAGGGGTACGCGTACCCCCATTTGAGAACCACTGCCTTACGGGGTTGTGGGAGATGCTGGAGCCTATCTCAGCTGCACACGGGTGGGGGGGGGTAGACGGTGTACACCCTGGACAAGTCGCCACCTCATCGCAGGGCCATCTCAGATAGACAACATTTACACTCCCATTCACACACTAGGGCCAATTTAGTGTTGCCAATCAACCTATCCCCAGGTGCATGTCTTTGGAGGTGGGAGGAAGCCGGAGCACCCGGAGGGAACCCACGCAGTCACGGGGAGAACATTCAAACTCTACACAGAAAGATCCCGAGCCTAGGGTTGAACTCAGGACCTTCGTATTGTGAGGCACATGCACTAACCCCTGCTGCACCTATCAGAGGGTGGCCAGCGGATTTATTACATATTCATACTGACCTCTACACAATCGTTGATGGCATGTCCGCAAGGCTACCCTGCAAAAAGTTAGGAGAGTTTAGGGTAAATTTTGTCCAGTCGCCGAAATGTGCAATAAAATTGTCACTGGTACCAACTTTCAATGTTATAGTAATGCGTTGTTAAAAGAACAGACGTAGATTTTACGGCAAAAAAGAAGCAGCTCAGTCACCAGAATTTTGCGGTAACAATTACAGTGGTACTGTTATAGTTTAAAATGGCAGCTCAGTCGCCAAAATGTTACATTAAAAACAACAATATTATCATTTATCAATTTACACTAATGCACTAAATTGGCCCTAGTGTGTGAATTCAAGTGTGAATGTTGTCTGTCTATCTGTGTTGGCCCTGCGATGAGGTGGCGACTTAATTGTCCAGAGTGTACACCGCATACTGCCCGATTGCAGCTGAGATAGGCTCCAGCACCCCTCGTGACCCTGAAAGGGACAAGCGGTAGAAAATGGATGGATGGGCACTGTAAAATGTATGGTATTTTACAGTAAAACTGTCCAGTCAGTCACTAGAATTTTAACACAAAAACACCAGTGGTACAGTTTTTAATTTACAGTAATTTGTTGTAAAAAACCCTTAAGTGTCTTAGTTAAATTCTGGTGACTGAGCTATCATTTATTTTTATTTTATTTAATTTTTTTACCGTAAAATCAATTTTTTTTATTTTTTTTATTACAGTCTAACTATTTGCCATCTATTGATAGAGCTCTTCTGTTTTATATTTATATATGGCGGTATTAAGCTAAATTCCTCACTCGCGTTGCTGTTGCACCGTAAAAGTCGCTGTTTGGCCCGTGGGCCACTGGCACATTTTCACTTTGGCCCTTGGAGGCAAAACGTTTGGGCACTCCTGATTTACACACTAATATGATTTTAAAGATACTTTTACGCTTGCTGAGTTCAGTTCGGTTAAACAGAAATCTGGTGCTTAGGTACTACTATAGTTGTTCAATAGCGCAATCAACCGAACCATAGTGTAGGCCTGGGCCGATGATCCATTTTACTTGACAATATTTTGTCCCAAAAGCTATTGCTGATAAGTTATGTTATTGTCATCATTATTTTGAGATCAAATTAAGCACTAATGTAATCATATTATATATTAATGTTTAAAACAAAAAAATCCTGTCAAATGCAATAAACTGATTTCTCATTTGTGTTTTTACCATTGTAAATAATAAGGTCAATAACTTTTAATTATTCTGAAAAGATAGACAATAAAAATAGAATTAACTCTCAATCTATGTTTGGGAAAAATGTACTTCATTAAATATTTAACATTTTAAAGTGCAGTTTTGTATCCAGTTGGAAAAACTATGTTTGGTGTGTTTTTTCCCCCCACTTTCTATCACTTTGCAACAAATTAGGCAAACTGACTTGTGTGTCCATGTTGATGGGCTCTTTTGAATCCAAAATACTCCCACACTAGGCATCTGGCTTTGTATTATTATTACTATTATTATTATTATTATTATTAGTATTATTATTATTATTATTATTATTATTATGTGTTTCTCCTAATTTTTGTAAAAAAAAGGAAAAACGAGGTTTCGTGCATTCGTGTGTGCAATCTAGTGATCCCGCCTCAGCCCAGCGAGACAAATATGTGGCCATATTTAAAGTTTCAGGCACTACATGCTGTCTGGATTTTTTATTTTTATTTTTTAGTTACATTCATTAATTAATAGAAGCAACAGAACCTAAATCATTTGTTTATAATCGGTCTAGCCAATTAATCATTGCAGCCCTATTTCAAATGTTTATGTTACATCACGTAATAAGTCACAAAAGCTCAATCATGTCCATACTCTATGCATTTTACTATACAGCTTTTTGGTCGATGACAAAAATACCAGTGTGAACACCACGCAAACACTATAAAAATACTCATTAGCCAAATAGACAGACAGATATGGTATGGAATATGGATGGATAGTTGTTATGGTAAGCAAAGTAATGCAGTATGGGAGCACACTTTCCCATCCATCGCAGAACTCAGCCTCACTGGGACTTTAATGTATTCTCAATGCTACTCTTCCATCCTCTCATGACACACGAGAGACACCAGTTCTCATGATCGTATTCATAATGCCGTTTGCATGACAGTCTCCCAGCCGACTCATATGCCGCTCTGGCATTCGAGCGACTCGTCCTTGGTTAAGAAAAGATAACACAAACCACAGCTATAATTTTATGGAAGAAATGGTGCTATTTGTTTTCAACATGCTTCACAAGTTGAATGACTGAACATCACAATCACATTGGATATGTCCGAAAATGAGAAGGAAAAAGCAGAACTTATTTAAGAAAAAAGGATAAATCCGCTTTGTATTAAAATGGTCGATTTTATCAGATCCCCGCATGAGCGTCAAACACCAGGCGTCGTGTTTGCATTAGGCGTCGACGCACAGCCGCGGTCGTCAGAATGACTGAAAGTGTCTTCTGAATTGAAGTATGCCTGCATGCTGCCCCCCTGCAGCCTCCTCATGGTGCCCACTTTGGGATGAATGTGTGCTCTGTGTGCAGGCACCAGGGGAGTCGGCGGCTGTTCAGGGTTTGTGTTTATAGGATGCATGAATAGAGCCAAGCCAGGTACCGCCATGACAGCCAGGGTTTTTTTTGGGTTTTTTTTTTGCTCACTTCAGGAATGTACTTTTTTTTTTCTTTTTAAGGGCTCCTTTCAATGTGTAAAAGCTAAAACAGCAGACATGGCATTTAAACCGAACGTCCTCATCGCCCACAGAATGAACCTGTCTACTGACCTTCTAAAGGGAGTTAATATTTCCTTCTCATATTTAAAATATATACTTGCCTTTTTTTCTGAGTCGACCTGGTTTGGTGCTGACCACCAGATTATTTTTTACTTTGTCAGGCATGTGATTTTTCCGTCTAAAGTCGGAATTCTGTCTTTTTTAATCGGGGAGGGAATGATCTTCCGTTTTTCCGACCCTAAGTTAAGATTCATTTACTTGCCGATTCGTCTTTTGTAATCGAGACGTAGCTTATATTACGCCGTAGTTGATTGGTCGATATGTTCCTTGTGACCATTCAGGACATCTGTTATGGATGATGACGTTATTATCGCCATTTTCCAAATATAAACAATGTCGGTTCACGAGTAAAAGAAATTGATAAACATGTCAAAAATAAGTTTCGATGGAACTGTATGGAAAGGGAAATCACTGATACTGATGGGAAGAAGGAAGTTACGACTTAGTTCGGCGATTTTATTCGGAAAATCGATTGTCCCGGAAAAGTTTAGTGCACGTGGTGTCATGATAATATTGACTATGGATCACAAGGTTTCAAGGCTTTGGAAGTACATGCGAAACGCCAAAAACATATGAAACTACTTGAAGCAAGGAAAACAAACTTTTCACTAGCTGGTACTTTTGGATGTCAACCGAAAGTGAGCAAACCTTACGGACTTCATCCTTTGTTTACATCGACAACTGCCGTAGACATCGAGAGGAAAGATCCACCCAAACAACCCACTTCAGTTGCAGACAAGGTAGTTAATATTGAGGTAAGCTAAAAAATATTTGCTTGCGAAATACGCATGTTTGTTTTAAATATTAATCAATTATTGCTTAGGTAAATATAAATAGGTTTTTCTAAAAATAAAAAGCCACGTGAAAATATATTATGAAATTGTAGAAATTCAAAGAGTCGCATTATTGATTCTAGTTAACAATTTATTTGAAATAAATTTGCATATAATGCTATTTTATAATATTAAGTTCTTATGTAGTCTCTTGAAACAATATTGTCAGTGGTGTAACAATCTTGAAGGTAAATATTTTCACACGTTTCATGCAATATGTCAGTGTCCTCACATTATTATTATTTCCTATTTTCAAATATTAGTAAACAATACTAAACATGTTTAATTATTTTCATAAATTTATATCCTATTTTGGCAAAAACAATGAAATGTCTACATTTGGTATTTTGACTAAATACTGTTGGGACTGAACCATATACAGTGATTCATTAGGATAAATGGGGTATGTATGTTCTAATAATTATGTTTTCATGTCTTTAAACACTAAAATATTTTCTTCAATTGGTGCTGTCTTTGTTAATTTTAGCATGTTAAATGGGTAAAAAACCAGGAGCTTCGGGGGGCATTGCCGCCCTTTTCCCCCCCACCAGGGCACAGCCCTGGACCTGGCTGGGGGCCTTTGTCCCCCAGGTCCCCGGAAATATTTTCAGTCTTTTTCATTGTGCTCAAATCACATGCCTGCTTTGTTTACTGTATTAGCTGAGAAACATATGTGTATTTTTTTTACATACTCTGCATAATATTTGTGTACAAGTTTTCAAGAAATACTTTCGTCCTTGCTGGTTTTATGTTGGGTTATGAGCAGTGTAACGTGTCAAACACAATTTATACAACAAATGTTTTTGTGGCAAGGTAGAATATGTAGTAAGGTTAGCACTCATAATATTTGGTGTTCATATGGATAAACAAAAGTGCATAGAGTATATGCTTTTTGTAGTTTTATTGTAAGATTAAATACTTTATTTATACCACATTGGGAAAGATTCCACAGTTGCTGCACAACATGTAAATATATGAACAGGGCACTCTGAATAAAAAATGTCCTGAAAGCGTAAAGGGGTAGTAATGCAATACAAGTAGAAAAATAATGAAAACCCTGAAATAACACAGATATAGAGCATACATATTGTATGCCAGGTAATATGGTATGCAGGTTATTTACAAATGTGTGTTATAAAGTCTTAGAGCTCCTTCCTGACATTGCAAGAATACATTTATTCTCATTGAGAAAAAATTAAGAATAACAAACAGATCTACACTTCTATAATAACATATATCTGAGTATGTATTAGAATTGATTCGAACCCATATTATCATTGATTTTGACATAAAGCTGCCCTCGCTGAATAGATTATTCCCATAAACAATAATGTAAATCCAATTCATGTGTACCAGGAGCCCCAACAATCTTAACACTAGACTAGACACATTTAATGGAGACTAATTATAGTTTTACACGCAGAAAACAATGTGAAATAAATATAAATGATGAATTACATTGATAAAACTGTTCTGTATTTATTATATAAAGTATATTTAATGAAACGATAAGTGGGTTTGTTATTGTGAGTATTCATGATTGTAATTATGTATGTATCCTGCAATTTTATACTAAATATTTTCATATAAGGTTAGTATGTGCTGTATTGTTGATAAAGATTGAGATATCTGAGTGATAAGGCAGGACATGGTAACATTTTGCTCCTTCCTGCTCCTTTTTGGACACTCTTGGTTTTTAATTTCTTTTAATTGTTAGGAGCAGAATTAGATGGAACCCAAGGATGCAGAGACGGATTGTTTGTAGACAAAAAGTTCTTCCTTTATTCTGGGCGTGAGGAGGATGTAGCCACAAAAAACATAAAGCGATGGTGGAGCCCAAAAACACACCATAAAAACTACTTAGATAAATACAAAAACTAAACCAAAAGCGCTAGTAAAGACTAGGAATAATACAGACAGATAAGATAAAAAACAAACTAGTAAAGTACAAAAATAAATCTCTAGACGAGGCTAGGAAACATACTTCAAGAATGAAGTAAAACAGAAACACAAAATAGTAAACTGAAAGCGCTAGTCAGAGCTAGGTAAACAGGCAAACCTGCAAGATGCACGAGCAAAAACACGAGGGTTTAGCAAGTGAAACGAGAAACACAGTCATGCGTGAGGAACAGCAGTTACCAACAAAGTACCGGCGCTTACGGGCCGTAAGCACCCAGTTA
The DNA here is from genome assembly GCF_033978795.1 of Nerophis ophidion. Classification (NCBI taxonomy): domain Eukaryota; kingdom Metazoa; phylum Chordata; class Actinopteri; order Syngnathiformes; family Syngnathidae; genus Nerophis; species Nerophis ophidion. Next base: position 26,725,656 of record NC_084619.1, read on the forward strand.
ATAAAGGCACTCTAATCAACCTTCGGTGTGTTGGATTGACCAGCGTCAGCTGCACTCCAGACTGTGGATGAGAGAGAGAGTCAATCTGATGTGCAAATCGATTACAACCAAGATCATGAAACTTAAGTTTACCACATTAATGTTGCTATTGCTTTTTTCAGATTACAATATTGTATTGGATGTCCTATTTTGTTTGAATTATGTACATGGAGAGTATTTTTGGTTTGCTGTGTTCAAAATAGCTGAATGAAATTTAAAAAAGAAATGATAAATGAACATTTGAATATCACTGTTACCTTTTATTGAAGACTCTTGTCGGTGAAGATGGTGATGAGAGGAGCGGATGGTCAAGCCAAACGGGCGCCACCTCAGTATGTTGCTCTGAGACTGTTACCAACACGTACGGTTCTTTGTTTGGGTGCTTGATTCCAGGGAACGATTCACGGGCAATCGGACTAGTTTGTAATGTCAGGCTGTACGATAACAAAAAACAGTGTACCGGAACAGACCTTTCATTGAAAAACTGAGTCTTACAAAAAATTGGGTACACTAAAAACGAGACATAGCTGTAGTCATAATTAAAATACAAGGAAATGTCCTGCAGCTGGTTGGTGGTCATCTTGGACATGGACATGTACTCAGAAATGCACTACATATAAATGGTTAAGCTTTATTGTCCAGTTATAGTTAGTCAGGCAATGGATAAGCGAGGCGGGTTGCACTTGAGGAGCTGAGCGTGACAACAAAACAAAGCCTGAAATAGAGAGAACTTGCTGAATAGAGGTGAATAATAAGTTGTGTGAGTCAGTGTACATTCGTGCGCGTGTGCGTGTGTGTGTGTGCGCGTGTGTGTGTGTGTGTGTGTTTGCATGCACATCACAAAGTTTTTTTGAGACCAGAGGAATTCTCAAGGTCTTTCGTGTCTCGTTTCTGTCATTTATCAAACATTATTTATTTAAGTTCGGATGAAACTTTTTTTGAACTCGAGTCTACTTCTTTCACACGGTTGACAAGTGCAGTGTGCTCTCAGACCTTTTATGAGGGTCTTTTCCCAAGTGAGGATCCTCTTGCACCCATTCCAAGGTTCCAATCATGACAGCCAGCTCACTTTGGGTTTCTTGTCATTATGAAACTGATGCGTCCCTGTCCCCTCTTGTTTTTGGTCCTCTGTCCTCCAGGCTCTGACCTGGAAATCAATACAGGTCTTCCGTCTTTAAGGACGTTGAGGCTGGTTAAGTGATTTTCTTTGAAAGGGGTAATGGAGCCTGAAAGGCACAGTGTGTGTTCTTAAATTTTAATCAAACATGCTTGCATTTGGGCCCACATTTGACCGAGCAGATATGTTACACTCGTGCTCACATCTTGCCTTCATTTAAAGACCTCCCGAGAGAAAGGCAGATATGCACACATTTGGACTCAGAAAGTCTAGTTCGCTTCTCTCACTTTTTTGACATCTACAATAAAATGATATGAGCGCCTGTATAAAACTGAGTGTTCCATAAAAACAATGGCTGACTATAAAATATCAGTGGATGATGGGACGTGCATGATTGTGATGGCTAAAGTTTTCAAAGCTGTAACATTTCTAGCACATTTGTTTAAGAAGATCAAATATCTGTAGTCTCGGTGTGCAACAAAGCCAAAGAAATGACTGCTAGCTCGCTTTAAATGATGATTACTGCACTAATGACCCGTGCTGTTGGCTCTTGATTTTGTGCTGGCTCTGGATCCTGTGGTTGTGATTAGATTCGGGGCCTTGTAGATCCCTAGTTCCTATGCGGTTGCGGGTCTATTTGGCCCTTGTTGTTGCCAGTCTTGTCTGGAAGGATCTCTGTTGTTTATTGACTCGGTGCCTGCTCGCAGCTCTGTCTCCTGTCTGGCCCGCACTCGTAGAGCCAAGCCAACCCTCCACCTCTGGCCACGGTGTAGTGTTGTTCGTCTTTTCTGCCTTATTTTTTCTTTGTTGTAGCTTTTCCACATCATTTGCAAGTATTTGCAACCATGCTTTAGCATTAGAGGTGGGAATCTTTGGGCACCTCATGATTAGATTACAAATACGATTCAGGAGCTATGATTCGATTAAAAATTTATTATGGACATTAAAAACGTACTGAAACCCACTACTACCGACCACGCAGTCTGATAGTTTATATATCGATGATAAAATATTAACATTGCAACACATGCCAATACGACCGGTTTAGTTTACTAAATTGCAATTTAAAATTTCCAGCGAAGTATCCTGTTGAAAACATCGCGGAATGATGACGCGTATGATGACGCGTGACGTCACCGGTGGTAGCGGACATGTTCTTCCAGCATCAATCACAGCTAAAAGTAGTCTGTTTTTATCGCATAATTACACAGTATTCTGAAATCTGGCTGTAAGGGACAGACGCGGAAGGAGATTTATACAACAAAGTTCTAAAATTCTGTGATATATCAGATGTATTAGATTGTATGTGTTTTTTTTTACCCTTTGTGTTCATACTTTGCTTTGTTTGTTGCATTTTCGTTGCGTTTCGCTTGATTGTAAATGTCAATCGGGAGGGGGTGTGACATTCATATTTTGTCAATATTCAGTGTTTTATCGCCCATAGACAAATGTAAAATCCCACTGCGTTTTTTAAGGCGGTGAGTCATAACATTTTTAGCATTCAATCAGACATTATTGTTAGTTTTTGTATTAGTATTCCTAAACATAAGACCCAAACACACATACTGTACAGCAGATTTTCACAGCTTATATATATATATATATATATATATATATATATATATATATATATATATATATATATATATATATATATATATATGGGGAGAACATGCAAACTCCACACAGAATGATCCTGAGCCCGGGATTGAACTCAGGACCTCTGTATTGTGTGGCACATGCACTAACCCCTGTGGCACCGTGCTGCTCTCCTGAACAATATATTGTTCCACAAATTGTCAATAAATCATGATATTATTGTCGGCATTATTTAGAAACCAAATTAAGCACTAATGTAACCATAATATGTAATAATCCGAATGAAAGTATTTATTTTCAAATGCAGTACATTTGTATTTCTAATTAGTATTTCTTCTACCATTATAATTGTAAGGTAAATATGTTATATTTATATAAATAAACAAACAATGAAAATGATATCTTTTCCCAGTCTAGGTTAGCAACAATTGAACTTCAATAAATATTAAACATGTTAAATGGCAGTTTTTTACCCTCGTTTTGGTTGGTTTGTTTTGCTGCTATAGTCCCACACCGGATATACCGCTTAGCGATCATATTTTTCCTCCTAATTTTTGTTACTTCTTATTAGCAAGTCCGGGTGACAAGCTGGCGGTCCCGTCTGTGCCTACCGAGTCAAAGCTTGTGGATGGCTGACAAAAGAATTCACCCTGTCATTGAATAAAATGCGCTTAGGTGCTGAGAGGGATGCAGTACTCTTGCACCCTGTTTGAAAACGAGAGATGAAAAAAAACAACAAATACAGACATGGCAATTTATCGATGCTGGCAAAGTTACCTCGTACATTTTTTTATTTATTTTAGACATATTAATTTAATTAATTAATTAATTAATTTATCCAATTTTTCCAATTATAGTACAATGGTACACACTTCTCCATCAGAAATACGTTTTTATTCTTTTAATTGGTTACTTGCGTTATTATATATTATAATTACATTACGATATAATCACTGTAAAGTTTTATTTCTTCAGTTTATGAGCTTGATGTAGACAAAAGCTCTGAGTCTGTCTGCATAAAGCCAAATATTTTTAAAAGAAAATTATTGCATATTGTTGTAATGTGTGGCACACATTGAATATGTTGATATACAGTCTAAAAGTAACATGTCTTCCTTCACACATTATTTTCGCATTGTAATTAATTTTATGTATGAAAACATAAAAATTGCAAATTGAATCACAATTTTGTAGAGAAATATCACAATTAAGGTTTTCCTCAAAATTCTGAAGCCTGACAATGCAAATAAAATATTGTATTTATAGTTTATATTTCTACCCTCAAATTTTTGATTAAGGGAATGTTAAATGCTCCTTCCTAAATATATTTATCTCATGCTCCTTCCTAGATGTATTTATCTCATGTTTAACAAGGAATACATACCAATAAATACAAAAGTTCTAACATGAATAAATTAAGATAATAGATTGCAAATGATGTATTACATTTATTTCGGTGTGAAAATAATGTCACTTTAGGTTAGTTATTAGTCTCAAAGGGCTGCACAAGCCACGACTACATCCTCTGGTCAGATCCCATATCAGGGAAAGAAAAAACTCAACCCAATGGGATAACAAGGACTGCAGATGTGTGGACCCAAAACCGATTTTGTTAAAGGTTTTTTACTGTATAATTATTGACATTCTGCACTGGAAGCCTAGACTGAGACGCTTTGGTAGTGCAGAATCAATCCCACGATGAAACTTTTAGAGTTAAAGCTTAATACACAGTATTTGGAGAACAAGCTTTGGTATACAATTATTGAAAGTTTAGGCCTGCTGCTCTTTTGCATCAAGATTCAGCTGATGTGTTTCGGGAATCTGATGACACTTTTTTATTCACAAGAGAAGCTGAGGGTCAAATGTTTATTTTATACTAGATGAGCTAGATTGTGCCACCATTTTAAGGTCCCTCCCCCTGAAATAGTATATTTCCCTCCTATTGACCTTCTTGGCTGTAAGGCTGTCACAGAACAACGCTTGCCATTCACATGCAAACATCTTTACACTAAGATTTGCTTGTAGCCTATAGCTTTTGTCAGCAAAATCCAGACAATTGTGTTTTTTTCTGTTTTTACTGCTGGTTTTTGGTTGCTGTGGTTGTGTTGTGTGTCATCAGAGTCAGTCTTGAACAGCTTTTTTCTTTCATGTTGTGACGATTTGTCTTTGCTAAACATTTGGGAAAAGGTTGTAAAGTACATAAATGTTTTTATATTATCATACAACACACATTTTTTTAAAGAAACATTGTATTTTGCTCTAAAAAAAGTTATCAGACGCAGTCTTTTAATGACTTATCTGCTTTTTATGGATCATTTCTCAGCTCTTAGAGATAGCATCATATCAGGTTCTTCTAGACACGATTAAAACTGCTTTTTTTACTAGTCTAACTCCCTTCAGATATCACGCAGTGCTGTAAATCTTTATGACAACACTCTCCCTGTTGGGCAGGTGTGAGTCTCCTCAGAGTCCAACACAATCCTTGTTTTGTTTCCACAGTGATGCCAAGCATGCATTACTGTTGCATTCAAATGCTCCAGATCAAAACGTGAAGGAATGCTGAATTTGGCGTCCTCCCATTTTGAAATGGAGGGGGGCAATAAAAGACATCAGGAGAAGACAAAAGGGTCTGGCATGTCATTGCATAATCCCAACAGCCATGAACTCTTTGTGTCTCGAAACTGAATGAACTCATCATAGCAACGGGCCACAGGCAGAGTGACACCAGAGCGCCTCCCCCCACGCCAGCATTATTTAAAAAGAGTGAAAAAGTTGCCCGTGTTTAATTGGAAGGACCTTCAACTCTGTTTGATCTGTTTGACTGCACAGGGTCAGCTGGTCAGCACTGACCCTGTCAATTGAAGAGCATGTCCTCCTGTCTGTGCCTATTTACCATATACCGTATTTCCTTGAATTGCCGCAGGGCATATAGTATGCGCCTGCCTTGAATTACTGCCAGGTCAAACTTGCTTCGCAAAATAATTAGCGCATGCTTAGTATTACCGCTTGGTCAAACTCGTGACGTCACGAGTGACACTTCCCCTGTCATCATTTTCAAAATGGAGGAGGCTGATTTCAATACCGGTAATTTGAAATCGCATAAAGGGAAGACGAATAAGAGCTATTCAGTAGGATTTAAGGTCCAAGCTTACATCACACTACATTTTTTACTGCATGCCTTTGGTAAGTGCCGGAGTGAGAAGGGGTTTTAAAATAATTAGTGCCCCGGCGGCAATTCAATGAAATACGATATCCCTATACGGAGCTGGTAGCTGTGTAAGCTTTTGGGTTATATATCCATATGTCCACCACTAACTACAATAATGGAGATATCAAACAAACCAATCAGGTAGGTTGCCAGTCAATTACAGGAATAAATCAAATATTAGTATTCTTTTTTTCAAATTAATTTTAAATGGCAGAAAATAATCAAGTCCAATAACATATTCTGCTCAACGATATTTTGATCTACAAATTATTGCCAATAAACAATGTTATTGCCATTATTTTTTCAGACCTATTTAACCACTGATGTAATTCTCTTATATTTTAACATTGTAAATGAAACGTGAACTTTTAAAAATCTCCAAGTTAAATGAAACAAACAAAATGTACCCCGTTAGCAAAAGTTTGGCCTTCAATAAAAGTCACAACCAAAAGCAAGAAGATATGTTAAGGAGGGGTTTGGGGATCCTCAAATATACGCAACCAAGACAAAAAATTAAATGGCTAAATAATGTATTGACAAACAAAGTTGCAATTCTTAATAAATGCTTAATAAAGTGAAACAAAATAGTGCAAAGTGTGAAAATGTAAACATAAAGAAACCTGAAGAAAATGTTTTGCATTACTGCCAGGACGTTACATGGTCTGTGTAAGATTTATTTGGTCTGTTTTTCTTTTTTAAGTATGCAAATGAATTTATGTTCTGCAGTAATTGTTATTTAAACATTATTGGGCCATTTTTTTCTTTTTAAATTAGCACAGTTGTTATAATTTATAATTTGTTTTATTAATACAGCTCTACCCTGTAGTTCTTACCTGTTGTTTCCATATATCCGAATAGGGAACGGACAAGGGTTGAAATGAGTACGGTCCATGAAAAAAAAACAAAAATACTGCGACATTGTCCAGGTGACTTTTCTTGTTTTATCCACAATTTCTTCGCAAGATGGTGCAAACCAAACATGATAGTTGATACTGTTACGTGATTGGCTGTTCAGCGTGTCCCTCCCATTGCACACTGATCACTTTTTGTTTTTCTAGCTCAGCAGACTGCGAGTGCCTTTGTTCATGACAACCAACCATGCTTCATCCTTTACGGTTTCTTTCGAAAAAAACCCAAATCATTACATGTCTATCGTGGTATATATTGATATCGTTTTATCGGCCCAACCCTAGTATTGGGTGCATAATTTCGGTGCTAAATTAATGCAGACTTGACCAAAAGTGCTTGAAGGTTGTGCAAATAATGAATGTCTTGTCAGAAATTCTGGCTTGCAAACTATGCAATGGAATCTATCCCTATACTTTATCCAAAAAATATCTGTCAAGTGATAGCATGGATTATCCATCAGTCGAGTTTCCAGACATTTCGAACTATCTGGTACTCCAGACGTCCCTCTACATGACAAAACAGATAAAAACTTTGTGTGTGGTTGAGTCAAAGAAATTGGTATCAAGATTCTCCCAGATTAATCTTGTATTGTTTTTGCTGTACGATTATTTTTCCCTGTCTTTATCAAATTATAACTATAGATGTCAGCGTTGTGTATGTGCCGAAAACTTCATTAGTGATTGCTGCCTTTGGTAAAAGCTTAACTCTTTTAGGTTTTGCTCTTATTTGCTTTCTTTTATTTTGACTCGCCGAGTTGGTGCTTTTCAAAACACTCGTAGCAAAAATTGTTTTAAGAACTCTGAAATGAGATCAAATTAAAAAAAATATCAGGATAATACTTAAATGGGAAATACTAAACGTTTAATTTATATCAAATAAACCTTTAACTCATGTGTTCTTTGATTTGTTCTTGGACTGGAATGCGTACAACTTTTTTTGTCGTTTTTCATAAAACCTTGCACTCTTCTGCCCTTCTTTATTACCTCTCGAGGAACTCTGAAGAAAGTTTTATCCTTTCCGTGATTTGTACAGTTCGCACAGACAAAAACAACAAAAGCATGGGGCATTTTTCTTTGAGAAAGACTAAATGATACCTAGTACCCATTGAGAACAGACGCTAGCTTGAGCACCACTCATATTTAAAGGCCTACTGAAATGAGATTTTCTTATTTAAACGGGGATAGCAGGTCCATTCTATGTGTCATACTTGATCATTTCGCGATATTGCCATATTTTTGCTGAAAGGATTTAGTAGAGAACATCCACGATAAAGTTCGCAACTGGAGAAAAGCCCTGCCTCTACCGGAAGTCGCAGACGATGACGTCACATGTTGATGGCCCCTCATATATTCACATTGATTTTAATAGGAGCCTCCAACAAAAACAGCTATTCGGACCGAGAAAACGACAATTTCCCCATTAATTTGAGCGAGGATGAAAGATTTGTGTTTGAGGATATTGATAGCGACGACTAGGAAAAAAAAAAAAATGTAAAAACGCGATTGCAATCGTGTTGCATTGAGACGGATTCATATGGTTTTAGAGACATTTAAGAGGATAATTCTGGGAAATCCCTTATCTTTCTATTGTGTTGCTAGTGTTTTATTGAGTTTAACAGTACCTGATAGTCGGAAGTGTACGTCCACGGCCGGGTGTTGACGCGCAGTGTCTCGGGGAAGTCGACGGCAGCTGTGCGGGAGGCGCAAGTTCAGCTGATATCCGGTAAGTGTTTTCTACCACAATTTTCTCACCGAAACCTGCTGGTTGACATTGGGTCGGGATCCATGTCCACTGTGATCCATAGTAAGGTTTCAACTCCGTGAATTTTAAACAAGGAATCACCGTGTGTTTGTGTGGCTAAAGGCTAAAGCTTCCCAACTCCGTCTTTCTACTTTGATTTCTCCAATATTAATTGAACAAATTGCAAAAGATTCAGCAACACAGATCTCCAAAATTCTGTGTAATTATGCCGTTAAAGCAGACGACTTTTAGCTGTGTGTGTGCAGCGCTCATATTCATAACAGCCTGTGACGTCACGCGTACACGTCATCATTACGCGACGTTTTCAAGAAAAAAGTCCCGGGAAATTTAAAATGGCAATTTAGTAAACTAAAAAGGCCTTATTGGCATGTGTTGCAATGTTAATATTTCATCATTGATATATAAACTATCCGACTGCGTGGTGGGTAGTAGTGGGTTTCAGTAGGCCTTTAATGAGCTGGACTTGAGTCGGACGTGGCGTCATGTAAATCCAAGGTACATGCTCAGTGATCAGATCAATGCATACGTCAGTGCAAAAAGAGTCAGGAGACTCCGACTTGTGTGCCCACTGGCATATTTCCCTTCAAAATAAACCCTGACTGATTCCCTTCAAAATAAACCCTGACTGATTGTTTTGAGCAAATAAATGATGAAAAATAAGAGTAAAACATAAAAAAATGTTCCATTGACATTCTGACAATAAAATCTCACTTATGTACTAATATCAAGGTATTTTTAAGTTATGTAAGTGAGTAGTAATCTTTGGTTAATATTGACTAATACAAATTCAAAATTATGAGTAATCTGATATAAATGTTTTACAATTTCACAGCAGTACTTTTAACGTAATTTGTATATCCGTTTTTCAAGTACCGGTTCGGGCACCGTTTGAACACTAGCACTGATTCAAAAGTATCTATCTTGCACTGGTATTGGGTAAATTGTAAATGATGCCCATCCCTAGTTGACTGCCCCTGATGGCAGACAAACAGTGCCCTCCATTTAGTTTCGCATTTTTTAAAGATGGGATTCATCCTCAATTCCATTTTAATTTCACACAATCAAGATAATTCCAATATTCAATTGTGTATATCCTCAATGAGGATATTGAGCCTTTTTTGGGTTACGTTGACATGTGACTTTTCACTACAAGAAGATAATAAAAACACTTTTAGTTCCCATTGTTGAATAGAAGTGTTGATTAACTTAAACACTCAGCATAGTTTATACTTTCGAAAGTGTCACTGTACATTTCATTTATTTTGGTACACCTCAAAAACATGACAAGTACCAAACTAAGAGATAGCAGCACTATTTAGAATTTACACTGCACAGCTTGGTTTAATCGTGGCTTTCCACTGTCTGATGGAGTCAGGATGATGTGTGCATTGAGGTTTATATCATCACTGGTAGTTTGTATTTGAATAAATGATTTCATGCTTGCTCATTTTGAATGCGAGCCAAATTCCACAGTGCCGACTGTGTTTTTTAAAAGACCTTACATATCTTTCTCGGTCGGTTGTCTTTGTGCGAATGATCTGAAAATCCTCTCATTCCCTTGCCCTGCTCTCATGAAGGCAGAAAACACTCGTTACACGGTACTTTTATACTGTGTAACGTGTGCTTATACTTTACATCTGTATTAATCTTAAATCAACAAGCTCACATTTCGTTTAGGGAATATTGCACCTTTATGTGATTTGATGTTGCATGTATCGTCGCCAAAGGCTACAAAGCTGTCTGGTGTGCAGGGTCTTCTGGGTATACCCAGTGCTTTAAAACCATTTACTTCTGGTAAACTGCTTGGATTATTGTACTTTGATTTACAAACCTGCCCATCCCATTTTCACCTTTTTCATTTATTAATTCTTACATTTTCATCACAGCGTTTTCAGTGCAAATCACAATGTGCACAGTTAACATGATGTAAATACTGCACATTGTCATTTTACCCAATAGTCTATATCAGGGGTCTCAAACTCAATTTACCTGGGGGCCACTGGATGCAGAAACTGGGATTAGGCTGGGCCGCTAGAAAAGCTTTCTTAAAAAAATATAACATGAACTTTTTAATAAATTCACCTTCTTTGAATGGCTTTCACGCCCTAGCAACATACTTGCCAACTCTCGCGATCTTTCCGGGAAACACCCATATATCAGTGCTCTTTCTCCCAGTTTTTACCCGGACAACAATATTAGGGGCGTGTCATGATGGTACTGCCTAAAGCGTCCTCTACAACCTGTCGCCTCGTCCGCCATAATAACAGTCACACATTTTGTGAGGCTACTGCAGACCCACTGAAGTGACTGCAAGACATACTTGATCAACAGCCATACAGGTCACACTGAGGGTGGCCGTATAAACAACTTTATCACTGTTACAAATATGCGCCATATTGTATACCCACACCAAACAAGATTGACAACACATTTTGGGAGAACATCCGCACCGTAACACAACATAAACACAACAGAACAAATGCCCAGAATCCCATTCAGCCCAAACTCTGTCATTCTTGTTTGGTGTGGCTTCACAGTCTGGCACATATTTGTAACAGTGTTAAAGTTGTTTATACGGTAGGGCTAGGCGATATTGCCTTTTTTTAATATTGCAATATTTTTAGGCCATATCGCGATAGACGATATATATTACAATATTTTGCCTTGGCCTTGAATGAACACTTGATGCATATAATCACAGCAGTATGATGATTATATGTGTATACTTTAAAACATTCTTCTTCATACTGCATTCACATAAGCTACTTTTAAACTTTCATGCAGAGAGGGAAATCAAAACTAAGTCAATTGACCAAAATTTTATTTATTAAAGTTATTAAGCAATGGCACAAACATTCAAGTAATTTCCAAAACATAAAGTGCAAGATTGTCAGAGACATTTTTAGTGTCAAATAAAAATTAGCTGCATAATAGAAAATCAAATAGTATTCGTCCTTCACTATGTGGTATGTTACAACGGTTATTAAATTATCTTATTCTGTAGCGAGTGACTTTTCAAATAATGCTAAATAAACTTGTAAACTTAAACTACATATTAGCAGTAATGCTACTTTTTATAGCAACGCTTTTCCTCCCATACTTGACACATTACAGTTGTCTGTTCGACATATTCCCACTTGTAGCCGAACCACTGCCGGACGATGGAAACCCTGCTGTTTTTATTGGGAATGAAGTCTTCCTTCATTTGTTACCAGAGCCGCACCTTCTTTCTCTCGTACGGCTACATTAGCAGCTAACGTAGCCCAGTCTGCTACCTCTCTGCTCTGCGAGGGCGGACACGTATGTGACGTATGTAAGAATGTGCGCCTGCTTGTCTGTGAGGAGAGACAGGAAAGAGTGAGAAGAACCTGAATGCCCACAGCTTAAAGCAACTACGTGAAAACGTATACTCGAATGTTAATGTCATTTTCTATATCGCACAGAGACAAACCTGTGATATAGCATATATATCGATATATCGCCCAGCCCCATTATACGGCCACCCTCAATGTGACCTGTGTGGCTGTTGATCAACTATGTCTTGCAGTCGCTTAGTGCGTCCACAGAAGCCAAATACAACATGTGGCTGGGCTGGCACGCTATTTGTACAGGTTGTAGAGGACGTTGACGACATTGCCTCCACGGTGCTCCGTTAATGTTGTTGATAGGGTGAAACTCGGGAGAATGATTACCCCTGATGGGGCACTGAAAATTGGGTGTCTCCAGGAAAAATCGAAAGTGTTCAAGTATGACGCTGTAAAGCGCCATTCTTATAAGACTCGCGGGCTGCACCACCATTAAATTTTCATATTGGGGTGCGGGCCGCAAAATCACGTCTCGCGGGCCGCGTGTTTGAGACCCCTGGTCTAGATCTTATTTAATGGAAAACTCTCTATCGGGCCTAATAGTAGTCATGGAGTAGCTGTAATTGTTGTATACTTAATTACTTCGGATGACATTATTATCATTTAACATTTAATTGATCATCGGTTTTTGGATATTACACATACCTGCAGCATTGTGTCCATCCAGCATTTTTCTCTATTAGTCGAAAGTAATTACTACCACAGAGAAAGAAGTTCATTACTGCCGTGTTATTTTTGTTGTGTTTTTAATTATGCGAAACAAGCTCCCCGGAATCATCCTCTGCTCTCGCTGTAGCTGCTCTACTCACACTCTGTTCCACCTTCCTGTGCTTCTTTTCAATTTGTTCGCTCTAGCTTCACAAACCATAGTATCAACTAGATCCTTTTAAACCTCACCCTGCTTTGGGCTGCCCTCTAGTTACATCTCCCTCGGAGTGTGCGTCAAGCTCCATCACATCAGAAACATAATGGTGGTCTTGTACCTGGTACACATAGTCATGGTGTTTTGCGCCCATATCTGTGTTGGATATACTGTAGATGTCTTCTGATCAGTTTAGTTTGGTGGCTTTTCACTAAAATCATCCATAATGAATCCTTCATCAAAAGTCATGCAAAGGTGTTTCCTGTTTGTCTTGTATTCTTCCCTCCATCCTTCCTCACCATTGTATCGAGAATGATGCAGAAGGATGTTATTGTTTTATGCAAAATTGCTATGCAGTCAATTATCTGTTTCATGTGTTTATCAGCATAAATATTCAGAATTTTTTTTTTTTATTGTTGCTCTTCTGCCTACTTGATAAACATGCTTTTTGAAGCTTGCATATGTGAAGGTTTTCTATGGAGAATGATACTGCTGCATGGCTTCATCCATCCATTTCCTACCTAAGTCTCCAGTTGTAAATTATATTGTAATTTATGTATTGCTGCACAAAGTAAACGACTAAAAACCTGTGAAAATGGCGGGAATTAATGATAAAATGTTTTTTAAATATATTTTTTAATGATATGTGAGAACTACTTTCAATGTTTTGTATTCTTATTTTAAGGTGTATGTGGGTGATGAGATACTATTTTTAGTTTGTTTATACATTGTGCAATTGTGTGTGCGCAATATTTACTATTTATTATTGTGCATTTTTTTTGTTTTTTTGTTGTGTTTTACATTAGAACTGTGTGCTCTTGTATATCCTCCTTTATGTTTCTTTATAGTTTACCTCTTGTTTTTATGGGTTTTTCCCTTATTTTACGTGGACTTTTTGAATCTGCACTGCAACCCCATAATTTCCCCATTGTTGGATAGAATTTATCCTATTGTATCCGATATTGTACACTGGTTGTTTTCGCACCAAAATGTTAGCCCTTTTTTGGTGACACATACATTCTCGGTATTGTTATGAGCAGCAGCAGGTCAAATTCCTACAATGGACAAACAATACAATGGAGCGCTCTGTGCAGGTGCTGCAGCTGAGGACAGCATTTCCTGTCTTCATCAGAACAGGTGATGATGGACACAAGAGTGTTGTGTCTGACATGAATGCTCCCTGGCTGCCCCTGCTGGGTCAGATGGCACAGGAAGTAAAGATATTTGTTGTGGCCGTTTCCTCCCTGTGTTACATTACAGCGGATGGGGATCTCTGTAGGGGTCCTCTGTGTTCCACATGCCGCAGATTTGACCATCCCACTTACCTTCATCCTTGTCCAAGCCTAGTCAAAAGGCCATAACCTCACCTTCCTCTTTGTAAACCATATGGCCTGATGTCTCTGCTCCATGTGTGTGTGGGCACAAGTAGATGTTTTCCCAGAAGGTCTGGAAAACAGCAGGCACAGGAGATGGCGGTTGTGTGTTTGGCTGTTTGCCTCCTGTGGTGTAAATATGAGCTCCACACTCTACGACACACAAAGCCTTTACCGCCTCAGGAATTTTGACAATATGTCAACGCACACTGACGCCATGCAGGAAAGGCTATCGTTTGTGCATGTGTGTGTGTGCGTGCATGTGCGCGCATGTTAAATTACTTTTAGCAATTTAATCACTTTTTCCATTGAATGTATTTTCGGTTTTCACTAATGATTGGTGACAGAATTTTGGATTTGATTAATGCCTGCAGCCAATAGGATATTGGGCAGATTTAATCGGAAAAAATGTTTTCCTTTATCTTTCCTTGCATTATTCATTAAACAGCGAGCATAGCTAATAAATTCGACAGATTTTTGTTGTCGTGATCAGCTTTGCCGCTGTAGGATTCCAAGGCAAAGAATACAAAATAAGAATAATAAAAAATACACACTCAAAAAAAGAGTGAAGTTAAATAACTAAGAATGCACACAAAAGGTATAAAAAACAAAAAAGGCCCACAAAGTGTGGAGAGGAAACCATTAACACTACACGACAACGCAAGGGCAGAGCCACAGGAAACGAGAAGCGTGAGTGGAGCAAAAACAGAGGAGATGAACACGAAAAGAAGGTTGACCCATCAGGAATCTACTGGCGCTGAGTGAAAGAACTGGAGAGCTTAAGTAGTCAGGAGGAAATGGGTATCAGGTGTTTGCGGAGGTGGCTCAGCCTCATAGTCCGA